>NW_007038904.1:0-1426 GCF_000164805.1 Carlito syrichta | reverse complement strand
GAGAAAACTGAAGACAGAGAGATAAGTAACTTGCCCACATCCAAAGAACTAGCTACTACTTTAGCCACTAATCACTCACACTGCTATTTCCTTATTCTTGGGTTCTTTATTTGATTCATCTTTCTGGTTGGTGAAATAGATCATCAGGTACTTTTTTAATGAAAAGTACTTTAGGTCATTCATTTTCTGACTCTTTAAATAAAAGTATTATATAATGCCTTAAACTCTAACTTGAGCCGGGCTCAGTGGCTCAGCCTGTAATCCCAGCACTTTGGGAGGCTGAGGTGAGTGGATTGCCTGAGCCCGCGGGTTCGAGACCCGCCTGGGCAACTTGGCGAGACCTCATCTCTACAATAAATCAAAAAATCTGCCGGGCGTGGTAGTGCATGCCTGTAATTCCGGCTACTTGGAAGGCTGAGGCGCAAGGATCGCCAGAGCTCAGCAGGTCGAGGCTGCGGTGGCCGGGAGCGGCCACTGCACTCCAGTCTGGGCGACAGAGTGAGACTCCAACTCAAACAAACAAACAAAAAGCCTCTAACTTGACTCATGAATGACAATACTTGGTTCAGAATTTTACTCGTAAACCGGGATGTAGTGTAATAGGCAAAACTATAGCATATCATTTTAGGATATAGAAAACTATAACATATAGGGAGTACAGTATTATGTATAAAATGTATTAAAAAGATCATCAGAGTTATTTCTTTATAAATGAAGATTCTTGGTAGGAGATCATAATAATTTTGATGCAAGAGGTTTATGGATCACACTTTGAAAACCACTGTATGATAACTGACATTACTTTTGACATTAAAAGCCAGTTTAAGTCCCTGCTTTCCTCATCCCTAGTTTTGAGACAAAAAACTACACACACACACACACACACACACACACACACACACACAGGCATACACACACACACATGTGCATATATATGTATGTGTGTATATATATCTTAACCTCTCAGCATCTCAGTTTACTCATCTATAGACTATGACTAATAGTAGTGACTGTGTTTTATAGTTGATTTTAGGATTAAATGAAATGATGCCTATAAATACACAGCCTCGTTCTGAAAAATGTTATTGATAAATGTTTTTCATTTTCATAATAAATATAATTATTAGTTGCCATGCCTTTATATACCTTCAAATGTTGTAAAAAATAATTGACATGTCCCCAGTTTTGTTCTTTAAAATTTTTCTAACTTTTTTTTCACTTGGACACTAAAAAAGAACTATGTCAGCTGGGCTCGGTGGCTCAGCCAGTAATCCCGCGCCTTTGGGAGGCTGAGGTGAGTGGATTACCTGAGCCTGCGGGTTCGAGACCCGCCTGGGTAACTTGGTGAGACCTCATCTCTACAATAAATCAAAAATTAACCGGGCGTGGTAGCGCGCACCTGTAGTTTCAGCTACTTGGAAGGCTG
>NW_007038903.1:0-868 GCF_000164805.1 Carlito syrichta | reverse complement strand
TCCATTGTCTGGATAGACCACTTTTTCTTTGTCCCTTCATCTGTAGATCCAGCCTCTTTTTCTTAACTTCTCTTTTATCAGATTGAAACGTCTATCTCTTCTTAGGCTATCTCTCCACATTTTAAAATGACTTCCATCTATAAGTGTAACTGTCTTAATGTGTCCCCTTTCTCAGTTCAGAAACCACAGACACTCTGAGAATCGAGCAACTGAACAAAGGAGTGAGGGGAGGAGACTAAGCAGAGAGGCCCTGGTCCTGATTCCCAGGCATGTGGGAGACTTAGGATGGCCCTCGGCAAGCACACAGCCAGCCACCTGCTCATGTCACCTGGCTTCATCAGGCAAGGAGGACTCTTCCAAATAATATTATTCTGGAAACATGCGAATGGGTTAGTGCTTGTGTCAAATTTTCTCAACACCATTTCAGGCCAGCGTTTGGGGGAACTGTGCATTAATCTTAGAAATGATAAAATATACATTTTTTAAAGCCTCACATATTTAGGTGGCGTTCAAAAATCCTGCTCAGACTAGCTACATGCTTACTTTGAGCTTTTAAACAAAAATTTCAAAGCAAAAAAAAAAAAGAAAAGAAAATCAACAATGTTTTCCCCCACTCCCCCCCAAAAAGCAAGATTGCATGTTTTATGGAATGTTTTCTATTTTTCTTTCATAAGGGAACTTTTCCAAAGAGAAATTTGTTTTTGAGGTGCTTTACTCTGATCACCATTAAAAGAAAAATAAACTCAGTTTGTACAAATCACAAAGCTGCAAAACTCAGGCTCCTGACCTGAGCTGTGGCGGTGGCGGCGGCTCCTGCGCTCGGGCTGGGCTGGGCACGGCGCCGCCCGGGTACTCGTGACCAAGCCAG
>NW_007038902.1:0-837 GCF_000164805.1 Carlito syrichta | reverse complement strand
GACCTCAAGGGATCCTGCCACCTTTACCTCCCAAAGTGCTGGCATTATAGGCATGAGCTAATACCAAATGTATTAGGTATCAATTATCCTATCCTATCTGTAAAGTGGGGTGCGTTATACCTGTTTCCTCACTGTATAGAAATTTTAGGGGGAAAATGAGGTCCTAGAATTGAAAATATATTGTCTGGGAAAAAATAGAGGTGTGTCTGTGGGTGGGCGAGTAATGGGCTGTTAAATCCATTTTTCATTTTTATTTCTTTTCATTGGGTCCCAAAGAATACGATCCCACAGGTGTTATTAAAAACTTATGAATCCAGCTCTGTGTTAACTGTGTGGGGTATTTGGAGGAATCATATGATATGATCTCTGCCTTTAAAGAATTTACAATCTAACCAGGTTGCTCAACTAACACATGAATCATTGATGTGTGGTACTGACTGTGGGTTTATAACAATGACTCCCCAACCTATCCTATTCTGCCCTACAATGAAGGATAATCTGGCGATGTGACAATGGAACCAACAGGTGGATGGGCCCCACCCTGACCAGCACAACTGCTGGCCTCTTACCTCTCCCGTTCTGTCTTGGCAGAGCACAGGGTCTCAAAAGCCATCCTCACTACTTCCTTCAGAGCTCCTGCATCACGGCCTGATGCCTTGAGTCTTGGTCTTAGGGAGATGCTAGTGTGTTCACTGGGGACCTCTCTCCTGCTCACCTGTGTTTCCATCATGGCATGGTAGCTGCAGCAGCTGCTCTGGGGTGGACCCTGGGATGGGACATTGGGAGTGCTGTTACCCCCACCCCTCCCGTGCTGGGGAAGATAGGTCATCTCTCTTC
>NW_007038901.1:0-838 GCF_000164805.1 Carlito syrichta | reverse complement strand
TAGGGTGTGGAGAAGTATACTTCGATGGTAAGTCTTATAAAACAAAGTAGCACATGTAGTTTGCTCATTTCTGCTTGAACTCCTGAGAGTGATGAAACGCATCTCTCTAGAAAAATGCCTTGAAGACAAAACAGAATAGGGTATATGGCCCTCTATGTGTCTTGTCTGAGTCACTGTATTCCTTAAAAAGGTAAATGACCCCAGTCTTATCTTTTCCTATACCTAAGATATCTTATGGGATTAGTGATTATGCCTCTGTAATCTGTAACCAGATGTACTCTTGCATCTAAAATTTGATATGATTTTGCATGTACTGAATCTTGACCACTTGTATATTAACTGGGAACTGAAATACTGTATTGGAAGGGTCTAACAGAACACTCCTGAAAATTTTTCCTGGGATGTAGGCCACAGCCTACAGTTCTCAGTAAAACTTCTGAAATGAACTTTTAATTCTTTAAAAGCTTGATTTTCTTTTTCTTTAGTTGATAATCATGGTGACCACAAAAGGACTCAGAATAGATTGCCCGGCACAGTCTGGAACATTGCAGAGACCCGGTGACTAGTACCAGAGTGAGCCCTTTGAGTCCTTCTGACTCCTTCATGGTTGCAGATGACTGGATGAGTCTTTCCTGAGTCTCAGATCTCCCACTTGGTTGATGGTCCTGAGTTTTACTCATCTAGTTGCTCTCACTCCTGGATGAATGGATAAGTTCTTCCTTGAGACTTTTCATTGCCGAGAAGAGAAATTCGCCTAGTTAAATGATACTAGGAAGGAATGTGTAATACATACTGAGCCTACAAGTGTCTCTTTAGGTGAGGAAGGTTTTCTTTCTTT
>NW_007038900.1:0-844 GCF_000164805.1 Carlito syrichta | reverse complement strand
CTAATAAAAACATTAAAATATGCATAACTGGCTTCAAGTGTAGGGATAACTGATGATAAATGGATCTTCTCTGGAAAAGGGTTCAAGTACAGGCTGGTCCTCAGATGAGAGGAAGATGAGGCTCCCACCAGAATGAATTATGTAACTGAACTGTGTGACATGCCTCATTAGGGGAATAAACGATTACCCAAGTGTAATTACCCAAGAACACTTAATTAGGGGAATAAACGATTACCCAAGAACACTTAATACAAAGTAAGAATATCAATTTCCCTTTTAACAAACTACTTGTAACTCTCAACAAACCCCCAACAAAAACAAACTCCCTCATAGCCTTCCTTAACACCATTCTACCACAGGTCTACATAATTAATTTCTGGACAACTACAAGTTTAGATTTATTATACATACAGCTTAACATTCCTACAGTCCATGTATATATTTTTGCTCCAGTTAGCCTCTTCCTCATTTATTACTGACAAATCTAAGTTTTAAATGATTGTCACCATTAACTCTATCAACCCCAACATCAGACATAAAGAGCAGGGTTCTTACAAACATTGGGATTACTGAAAACTTTTTCCACTAAAATGAACCACAAAAAGTGGAGAAATCAAAATAAAACCAAACCATGATCGCTCTCCCTGCAAAGAAGGTCTTCTGTGGGCATTTTCTAGAAGACCAAAAACAGTTTCCATATGAAAACAACTTTATTTGCCAAAATTAAATCCTATCCCCCCATTCCATAAAGAAGTTCTACATATTTCCCACATCTGAAATATGTGGAAACCCTCCCTAGCTGCTTCTTCAGAACAAATTTAGGCAAATTTACAATATGATAAGG
>NW_007038899.1:0-1123 GCF_000164805.1 Carlito syrichta | reverse complement strand
AAAGTTTCAACATATGTATTTTTTGAGATTCACTCACTATATTGCTATTTAAAAATTTTTTTTTCACGCCTGCATCCTCGATTTATTTTCAATTTTTATTTTTGTAACTTCTTAAAGTGGATGCTTTGCTATTTAACTTTCAGTTGTTTTTTTTTCCCCCCTCTAAGTTTTAAGCCTTTGCATAGTTCATTCTGAGAATGGTTTTGGCTACACCATTACAAGATTTAATTTGTAGTATTTTTCACTGTTTTGAAGCTCTAAATATTTTCTAATTTTTATTATGACCATTTTTTAGTCATAAATTTAGAAGTATGTTTATTAATTTCTAAATTTATAGCATGCTCCTAGTTAATGTTTTGTCATTGATTTTAAGTTTATTGTGTTGTGGTTATAAATTGCTCTATATATGTCATTAGATCAGTTTATTATTTTATTTAAATAAACTCTGTTTTACTCTATTCTGCTTAATGTATCAATCACTGAGACTGCTGCGCTCACCTACACTCATTTCCCACTGTGATGGTAGATTGTCAATTTCTTTTTTGTTCCAACTTGTATTTTATATATTTAATGTTATTAATATGTGATTTTAGAATTATGCTTTCCTTGTGAGTTAAATCCTTTAATATCATATATTCTATCTTTTGTAATGCTTTTCCCTCTAAATATGTTTGTTTCTATTGCAATTATAGCATTTGTATCTGATTTACCCTTTGCATAAAAGGTTTTTTCCTATCTTTTTACTTTTACCCTTTCACATTCTTATGTTTCAGGTCTATACAATATTTAGTTGGGCCTTCAAAATGCAAAATGACAAACAAACAGCATTAAGTCTATTTATATTTTTATTGGGGTATTCTTTCTATAAAGTAAAGTAAACAGACTTTAAACATAGTAAATTTAACATAATAGCAGATTTACTTTAGCTTAAATTTGCCATCTTCCTTTGGGCTATCTAATCCACTTCATGATTATCTGAGAAATCACAACATGTGTCCATGTCTTATAGAAGTTAAAAATACCTTACCCATGATTTATATTCAAAATATTTAATACCAGTGCGTATGAACTCTGATTGTTCTGATTAGGCGCTCAACAGTCAGAACTGATACCAGCCAAAATG
>NW_007038898.1:149557-150073 GCF_000164805.1 Carlito syrichta | reverse complement strand
GGAGCCCAGCGGGGGTCGAGGCTGCAGTGGCCGGGAGCGGCCACTGCACTCCAGTCTAGGCGACAAAGTGAGACTCCATCTCAAAAAAAAAAGAAAGGATGCCAAGAAGGTGATATGTACTCTTAATGCATTATACTGGGGGTACATGCTGTCAATATACTATACATTACTGGTGATGATAACTTTGATCACTTGGCTAACATAGGGTATGCCAGAGTTCTCCACTGTAAGCTTACTATTTTTCCTTAAACAGTTTTAGGAAGATACTTTGTCACTAACATCTCGATAAATAGAATTCACCAGTAGGAAAGTATATTTCTTTTTTTTTTTTTTTTTTTTTTTTTTTTTGAGTTGGAGTCTCACTCTGTCACCCAGACTGGAGTGCAGTGGCCGCTCCCAGCCACCGCAGCCTCGACCTGCTGGGCTCTGGCGATCCTTCCGCCTCAGCCTTCCGAGTAGCCGGAATTACAGGCGCGCGCTACCATGCCCAGCTAATTTTTTGATTTATTGGAGAGA
>NW_007038898.1:148542-149054 GCF_000164805.1 Carlito syrichta | reverse complement strand
GTTCGAGACCAGCCTGGGCAACTTGGCGAGATCTCATCTCTACAATAAATCAAAAATTAGTCAGGCATGGTGTGTACCTGTGGCTCCAGCTACTTGGAAGGCTGAGGTGGAAGGACTGCCTGAGCCCAGCCGTAAGCATGCCACTGCACTCCAGTCTGAGTGACAGAATAAGACTCTGAAATACATACAAAAAAAATTTAAAATTAAAATTAAAAAAGAGGACTGGAAGAAAAAGAGGGTTTTCAGCTGGGAGTGGTGGCTCATGCCTGTAATCTCAGCACTTTGGGAGGCCAATCCTTCCTTGGATTGCTTGAGCCTAGGAGTTCAAGGCCAGCCTGGGCAACATAGTGAAACCTCATCTCTACTAAAAAATAAAAAATAAAAAAATTAGCCAGGTGTGGCAGCGTGTGCCTATTGTCCCAGCTACTCTGCATGCTGAGGTGAAAGGATCATCTGAGACCAGTAGTAGGTCTAGGCTGCCATGAGTTGTTTTTTTTTTTTTTTTTTTGAAT
>NW_007038898.1:146378-148522 GCF_000164805.1 Carlito syrichta | reverse complement strand
ACCTGCTGGGCTCCGGCGATCCTTCTGACTCAGCCTTCCAAGTAGCTGGAACTACAGGCGCGCACTACCACGCCCAGCTAATTTTTTTATTTATTGTAAAGATGAGGTCTCGCCAAGTCGCCTAGGCGGGTCTCGAACCCGTGGGCTCAGGTAATCCACTCACCTCAGCCTCCCAAGGTGCTGGGATTACAGGCTGAGCCACCGAGCCCGGCTTGCCATGAGTTGTAATTGTCGTGATCATTCCACCGCACTCCAGCCTGAGCGACAGTGATGTCCTAATTCAAAAATAAATAAATAAGAAGGATTTTCAAGTAAGATGCAAACAAATAAAACAGGAGGGTTTAAGAGAACAGATCTTTGGTGAGATATATGAAGATTTAGGTAAGCTAAGTAGATCTCAAATTCCTGTCATCACAAAAATAAAGTCAATCCAAGTGGAACAAAGGTCTTTTCTAACAACCAACTGAGCAAGCATTATTCTGGGATGCTTTCGAATAGGGATCCCTTCTTATGCTGACATAATAAAAAGTAAAACCACATACAAGAGGAATCCCTCAAAAACTGGAATTTATTTATAAAATTGTGTATTTATTCTCACATGTTTAAACTTCCGTCACCTTCAAAGTACTCTCCATTTGATGAAATACACCTATCGAGACAATTTTTTCCACCACTCAAAACAGTTTTTGAACTCATCAAGTTGGATGCCTTTTAGCGCTTCTGCCACTTGTTGTTTCATCTCTTCCACATCAGCAAAATGTTCCCCCTTAAGGATTTTTTTCATGGGGGTAACAAAAAACAAAGTTGCTTGGGGTGAGATCGATGAATAGAGAGGGTGGGGCATGGGAATCATGCAGTTTTTGGTTAAAAAAAACTGCTGAACACTCAGCACTGCACTGTACGGGCAGATGTGCTCATAAATCATCCATCAAAAAATGGGCAAATGTGTTGAAACAATCTCCAAAAAAAAAAAAATTCACTGAAGCCCAACATAGCCTCTCGTAATGCTAGCTGGTACACTGATAGGATGGGTTCCTAGAACACTTACCTAGCAGAGGAATACTATATACTACAAGGGGCTCACCCTCTAAAAAATAATTCCAGTTTTTATCGTACAATTGAGTAAACAGCATTGAATAATGGCCAGCTTTAGGTGAGGAACTGAGATGTGGAAAAGGATTTGGAGGGCTTAAAAAATATATATATACTGACCCTGCAGTTTCAAAGCATTTAGGAACTGCTCATGTATGACCCAGTCTATTTAAGTCAGGTATTGATAAATCTGTGTTGCTTCGTCTCTCATTACTCAGCCATAACATTATATAAAGAACTCAGAGCCGGGCTCGGTGGCTCAGCCTGTAATCCCGTGCCTTTGGGAGGCTGAGGTGAGTGAATTGCCTGAGCCCACGGGTTCGAGACCCACCTGGGCAGCAAGACCTCATCTCTACAATAAATCAAAAAATCAGCCGGGTGTGGTAGTGCATGCCTGTAATTCCAGCTACTTGGAAGGCTGAGGTGGAAGGATCGCCGGAGCCCAGCAGGCCGAGGCTGCGATGGCCGGGAGCGGCCACTGCACTCCAGTCTGGGCGACAGAGTGAGACTCCAACTCAAAAAAAAAAGAACTCAGGGTGGGAGACGGAGAGCACATTGCTGGTGGTACCTTTCAGGGGTTAGCCTGGACCATGAGGAGGAGGAGCAGTTCCCCTTTTGCTGCTGCCAAAAAGGGTCAAAGCTGTCTACTGAGAGGGTAGGACAGGGGACCAACACATTATACTCTCCATGCCATCATAATCTCTCACACTGTTCTCCACCTTCTCGCTTTGTTCATTGCCAGTTTAAAGTCCCAATGTAGTTAATACTCTCAGGCTCTGTTCCAGGATCCATCACTACCAGTGGTTTACAGTCAAAGGAGTCTCTACTTCTATTGCTACAAAGGTATGGGACAGGAAAATGAGTGAAGGTATTTTTAAAAAATATGTATTTTCACACACACACACACACACACACACACACACACACAACTGGATTTAGAATCATCACTACCTGATCCAAAAGTTAAGCAGACATTTTAGTTTATTTTATTTTTGTATTTTATTTTATTTTATTTTTTTGAGTTGGAGTCTCACTCTGTCGCCCAGACTGGA
>NW_007038898.1:144749-146334 GCF_000164805.1 Carlito syrichta | reverse complement strand
GGGTCTCGAACCCGCGGGCTCAGGCAATCCTACTCACCTCAGCCTCCCAAAGGCGCGGGATTACAGGCTGAGCCACCGAGCCCGGCTTAAACAGACATTTTAAAGCAAGTCTGAGAATACTATCCCTACAGGGAAACATTTAGAACACTAACTCGCTTTGAAAGGACACATCCAAAAGTTTCACCTATAGTACAGTAACTGTCAAATACAACTTACATTCTTTAGAAAAAAGTCTCTTTCTTTTACCCTGTCCGCCTTCTGCACCTCCTCCAATTTCTTCATTTTCTTCTTCAAACTAGAAGTTAAAATATATACAAAGAAATTTCAAGTGATTGAAATGTATTTGATATTTTAGCAATTAACTTTTTTTTTCATTTCCAACACTGATATCAGGTTAAAAGCCTTAAAGCAGGTAGCAAATAATCATGAAACTTTGACATTGGAGAGGGCTTAAAGACGATCTAGTCCAACGTACAACTCATGCTGAAATGGCTTCTATAATGTCCCTAACAAATAATCCCATTGCTTCTACGTGTAAGAGTTCTAATGACCACAGGTGTTTTTCTTTTAACCGACCAAGTGGGCCTATTGCTAGACAGTGTTATTGGTAAATTGTTGATATTGAATTAAAGTCTCCTCCCTGTAGTAAGCAAAAGCTAGTTACAAGTACCTGCTTATGCAGTGCTAAAAACCTTCCTTAAGTAAGCTTTACCCCTATTTTATGACAAGACAGCCGATGCTCGAAGTTAAATAACTTGCTCTGAGAGAATGGAGATTTGAAATTCAGGCTCCCCGACTTTGGGTCCACTCTGCTTCTACTACTTCACAGTAAGTATACAGTTTTTATTAGCTACTGAACTGCTGGTTCGTCATGAGCACTAACAAATGCTAGCTCTGATCTCTGATGATTCTCTAGGCGTTTCTAAGGGTGTCTGGCAGAGACGGACTAAAGCCAAAGGAAAGGGATCGCCTTCCACGCCCTGCTTCACGCACTAAAAACGCGAATCCGAAGGAAAAAAAAGGCAACCACTGCGTGAAGTCTCCACTCTCTCGGCTGAGTTCACTAAGGACACGATTCTGAACTCTGTCTCCCCTACTGAACCCGAGGGACTGAAGGAACAGGAGGTTTGAGACAGAGAGGGTCACTCACGGTGGGGTCTTCTTCCTCATCTGCCATCCCCCTAGATCGCAAAACTACGGTGCCTCGCCGGCTGGCTCCTAGGGGCTTTACTACTTCCTCAGGTCCACTTCCGGTGACGTCAGGGAGGGGCGGGACGAGGGCGGGGCTTAGCCGGGGCTCTGCTTGCAGGAGGGAGAGTGGGTGTCTTCCGGCCTTGCGGCGGAAATTAGGCAGCCCTTAAGAAAGAAGGTATTAACAATTAATTACGTTAAAAATTAACAAAGAAAAGGAAGTCAGGAGCTGCGCAGCGTGTGTCTCGTTTCACTCTAAATTTGTTTTTGCCCGTATTGAATCACGGCTTCATGATTCGGGACTGCGAAGCCAAAGACCACAGGAGGGCTAGCCGGCGGTCCCTGGTCCCACCGGTATATTGGAATGGATTTTTTTTTTTTTTTTTTGGTTTGG
>NW_007038898.1:143773-144729 GCF_000164805.1 Carlito syrichta | reverse complement strand
TTTTTGAGTTGGAGTCTCACTCTGTCGCCCAGACTGGAGTGCAGTGGCCGCTCCCGACCCCCGCAGCCTCGACCTGCTGGGCTCCGGCGATCCTTCCGCCTCAGCCTTCCAAGTAGCTGGAACTACAGGGGGCACTACCATGCCCGGCCAATTTTGGATTTATTGAAAAGACCAGGTCTCGCCAAGTTGCCCAGGCGGGTCTCGAGCCCGCGGGCTCAGGCAATCCACTCGCCTAGGCCTCCCAAAGTGCTGGGATTACAGGCTGAGCCGCTGAGCTCCACCTGAAATAGTTTTAAATATTTATGATTCCACCGTGTATTCCCAAGCAGCTTGTTAATTATTGGGCGATATCGTGTATCACTACTAGTTTCCAAGGAATGGCGTCCCTAAACTGAGAGGATTTAAAATTTTGTGGGAAAGGTTTTTGGTCAGGACAATGATGGGGGAAAACCATGAGCTAGAGCCAGGGATGGGAAAAATCCCATCAGGTGGCAGGTGATGCCACATGAGAATCCTGTAACACACCCGCATTCTGAATGTCCTGCTGTATGTTCAGTGAGTTAAAAAGATGATTATCTGAGACTTTAACCTCTCTTTGTTAACATAAGCATTTTCTCATACTTTTTTTTTCTTTTAAGTTGAAGTGCCTCCCTCTTCGCCCAGGCTAGAGTGGAGTGGCATGCTCACAGCCACCGCAACCTCGACCTGCTGGGCGATCCTCCTGCCTTAGCCTTCCAAGTAGCTGGAACCACAGGCATGCGCCACCACACCCAGCTAATTTTTTGATTTATTGTAGGGAGGAAGTCTTGCCATGTTGCCCAGGTTGGTCTTGAACCCCCGGACTCAGGCAATCCTTTTGCCTCCACCTCCCAAAGTACTGGGATTACAGGTGTGAGCCACTGTGTCTGGCTTCACACTTTTAATGTGCATTGAATTTTCTTTTTTTTTTTTTTTTT
>NW_007038898.1:140370-143467 GCF_000164805.1 Carlito syrichta | reverse complement strand
CACTCACCTCAGCCTCCCAAAGGCGCGGGATTACAGGCTGAGTCACCGAGCCCGGCTGTGCATTGAATTTTCTAGGAATGTTACGACCTCAAAATTGTGTTTTGTGCTTTGGAACACATTCAGAGCTGTGAACCCTTTGGGAAAATAATGTCACCAAAGGCAACATCACTTGTAATAATTTGAATAGTAAATATTGAGAAAAGAACTTTTATTTGAGGAATGCAAGTCTTTTTAAATTATCAGGCCCAGAGAGGCATTAAAATGAGATGGCAATTATGTTCTACTTCCTCTTTGAGCTATGTATTTATCTCTTGAAACCACTTGGTATTGCCACAAGTAGTTATAAATGCCACACCGGAAACCATAAGATACACTTATAGTTTCATGTATAGCCAATCACTAACCAATGTTACTTCTGTAAACCAATGATCATTCTTAACAACAGCTTTGTATCAGCCCGCTCCCTCTTTCCCCTCTTTTCCTTTAAACATCCACCTGTAACTGCTGCTAATCAGAATGTATATTCGCAGCTACTTGAATCTGTGCTCTCAGGTTGCAATCTTCAAGCTTGGCCCAAATAAGCTCTCTACTAGTATTAATTTTGCCTCAGCTTCTTCCCTTTAAGTCGACAATAACCGCCCAAATCAGTCTGCATTTGTAGCTCCTGCATTTAAAGTGATTCTACGTACAGGTACAAGCATCAGAAACCTTCATTACATCCGTAGTGTAATCATGCCTGTGCATCTACATATTGAAATATATTACAAGTTATTGTCTTTGTTTTATCTTTATATTATAGCTAGGGTATTATATAGTCTTTTTTTTTTTTTTTTTTTGAGTTGGAGTTTTACTCTGTCGCCCAGACTGGAGTACAGTAGCCGCTCCCGGCCACCGCAGCCTTGACCTGCTGGGCTCCAGCGCTCTTTCCACCTCAGCCTTCCAAGTAGCTGGAATTACAGGCGTGCGCTACCATGCCCGGCTAATTTTTGATTTATTGTAGAGATGAGGTCTCGCCAAGTTGCCCAGGCGGGTCTCGAACCCGCAGGCTCAGGCAATTCACTCACCTCAGCCTCCCAAGGCACGGGATTACAGGCTGAGCCACCAAGCCCGGCTATATAGTCATTTTTAATTATATGAGTAGGTAGGTAATATTAGTTATTCATTGCTGCGTAACAAATTACCCCCAAAACTTAGTGACTTAAATATTTGTCAGTTTCTGTAGGTCAGCAATCCTGGTATAGCTTAGCTGGGTGCCTCCGGCTGGCTACCCCTCCTATGAAAACAAACATTTATCACACAGTTTCTGGGGTCAGCAGTCTGCGAGCAATTTAGCTGGGTACCTCTGGCTGAAGGTCCCTCGTGTTACAGTCAGGATGTTGGCTGGGGCTGCCTGTTGAAGGGGTGGATGCACTTTGGGAGTCACGTGGTTGTCAGCAGATTCACTTTCCTCAAGTTGTTGGGCCAAGGGCTTCAGTTCTTTCCTGGGTGCTGCCCAGAGACCCCCCCTCAGTTCCTTGCCACACAGTCCTCTCCATAGCGCAGGTCACAGTGTGGCCATTGCCTTCTTCAGAGTGGACAAGCGGGAGAACCCCAAAGAGCACCCAAAAGACAGAAATTAGGAAATAACAGCCCATCATGTCTGCCCTATTCAAGTCACTAGAAGAGAGTCAGTAAGTGTAACCCACACTTAAGGAGAGGGGGTTTACATAAGGATGTGAAAGGAGAGGGTGATCGGGAGATCGCTGGGAGCCGAGAGGCCCCTGCCACAGTAAAGTATATTATTTGTAAATTTCACTGCAGAATAGTTAAGATATATTTATTATCTTAATATAACATCTGATAATGATAACAATATTTGTTATTTCAGAGGTACTATTGGTTCTGATAGGGTAGAGAACTGCTGTTAGGCAGTAATTCAGTGACAAGGGGGTCAAGTATGAAACATTCAATGTTCATTATCAGTGAAGTAGACAGGAAATGAAGCTGAATGCACACCAAGGAGTACTTTACAGCAATCAGAAGCTATAGACTAGCAACAGAGATAGACCTTAAAAGCAGTGCTAGCCAGGCTCGGTGGCTCAGCCTGTAATCCCGCACCTTGGGAGGCTGAGGTGAGTGGATTGCCTGAGCCCGTGGGTTCGAGACCCACCTGGGCAACTTAGTGAGCCCTCATCTCTACAATACATCAAAAAATTAGCCGGGCGTAGTAGCGCGCGCCTGTAGTTCCAGCTACTTGGAAGGCTGAGGCAGAAGGATCGCCAGAGCCCAGCAGGTCAAGGCTGCGGTGGCCGGGAGCGGCCACTGCACTCCAGTCTGGGTGACAGAGTGAGACTCCAACTCAAAAACAAACAAACAAACAACAAAAAAAAAAGCATAGACATTAAATACATTGGGAAGGTTTCAGTGTAGGAGAAATGGAAATAGGGATAAAGGGAATAAACAGATAAATAAAATAGACAAAATGTGGAAGACTTTGGAAGGGCGAATTGCAATAGTATGCCATAAACTGTGGAATGTGATCATTCAATCCTCTGAACCTGAAATCCAAATTATAAAGTTAAAAAAAAAATTGCAGTGTGATGAGCAGAGCAGAAATAAAGCACAGAGAGTGGAAAGTCATGATGTATGTGCTGGCACAGGATGGCCGGAGTGGATTGGTGAACCAATTTGCTGGGTGAGATGCAGGCATTTCATTAGCGTATGAAAGGCCTTACATGTTCTCTTTAAAGACTCAACTTTAAACTGCAGAGTTCTTGGTAGGTCTTTCAGGAAACAGAACTCCTTTTTTTTTTTTTTTTTTGTTTTTGAGTTGGGGTCTTATTCTGTCACCCATGCCGGAGTGCAGTAGTAAGATCATATAGCTCACTGCAGCCTCAACCTCCAGGGCTCAGGGGATCCTTCCACCTCAGTCTCCTGAGTAGTTTAACACACCTGGCTGGTTTTTTGTTTGTTTTTGTTAGAGATGGGTCTCACTATGCTGCCTTGGCTGGTAGGTGATAGTTTATTTATTTATTTATTTTTGAGTTGGAGTCTCACTCTGTCGCCCAGACTGGAGTGCAGTGGCCACTTCCGGCCACCGCAGCCTCGACCTGCTGGG
>NW_007038898.1:131518-139018 GCF_000164805.1 Carlito syrichta | reverse complement strand
GGTGGTGGGCCTGAGACCCGTGTCAGTAATGGCATGAGGGAAGGCAGGTTAGCACCTGTCAGGCTCCAAATCTAGGAAGGAACTTTGCCGTTTCATCCACCCACCCCCACTTCCACCCCTCCACCCCAGGGCGTAGAACTCTGCGATGTCCTCCCTATTTGGGGCTTCGTGAAATAATGCCATTTTTTTTTTTTTTTGAGTTGGAGTCTCACTCTGTCGCCCAGGCTGGAGTGCATGCAGTGGCACGCCCATGGCCACCACAACCTCAACCTGTTGGGCTCAGGTGATCCTTCTGCTTCAGCCTTCCAGGCACACGCCACGACACCTGGTTAATTTTTGGATGTACTGTAGAGACAAGGTCGCAAACCCCTGGGCTCAGACAGTCCTCTTGCCTCGGCCTCCCAAAGTGCTGGGATTACAGGCGTCAGCCACGCGCCCGGTTGAGTAATGTCATTTAAAAAGGGCTTTCAGAATGCCCAGGACAGTCTTCACCATTTGCTTGTTTCCCAGATAATGACCACATTCTTGGTTAAATACGCAGGCTCTGCGGTCAGATGCACTGAATTTGAAATCCCAGCTGTACTACCATCAGCTGTGTTGCTTTGGGACAACCTACTTGACTTCTCAGTTCCATTCACTTCCTCACCTGCCATACAGGAATAGTTGTCATTACTAACCTTACCAGGCTATTGTGAGGCTTAGGTGTGTTAATACCCATAAAGCGTTTTGGGTAGTAGCTGGTATGTAGGAAACATTCAAGAACCCACCTTTCACCATTATCTTCTGTTGTCCTCCTTCATGAACTCTGCATTCCTGTTCCACAAAGCCACGTTCAACTATTCATGCAATAAATATTCATCAAGCACCTGGAAACTGTTCAGCACTTGCCACGGGACTGTGGATAAAATGATAAGCAACAGAATGAAACTTACAGTGCAGCAGGGAAATTCACTTAAATAGATACCTATGTTTTGGAAGCATACGTTGGGAGAGGAGACCCAAAAAGTCAGAGAAGCCTGCCTTGAGCAAGTGACAAATGAGGTGTGTGTCGAGACCTGAGAAGTGAATGAGAATCAATCAGTGAAAGAGGAAATAGTGTACTTGTATTCCTTCTCCAAGCCTTTGATCAGTCTGTTCCTTCCCCACTAGAATCCTGTCCCTCCTGCCTGTTGAAATGCTGCATGCCTTTGAGGACCAACGAAGAGGTCTACTCCCCCTTAAAGTCGTACCTGTGCTCCAGCTAAAAGCAGTTTCTCCTTTCTGTTCCCATGGCATGTTTCTTTCATTTTCCTTTGGCATTTCTCAGCTTCAACTATAATTTTTGGTTATTTATATACATGGCTTAGTCTTTTTCTACTAAATCTTAAACATCTTGAGAACAGTCTGTTTCCCATTGATCGTTGAATGCCCAAAGGCTAGCACATTCCTTTGATTTAGAAGTCCGGGAACAAATATTTTTGCATGAATTAATGCCCGTTTGGCACCCCTTTTCAAATATGTTGTCATTCAAAGGAAGCTATTGTTGCAAACTGCGCCCTTGGGATTGAACTTACTCTTTGGTTAAACCAGAATGCCAGTCATGGTCCCTAGGACTGGTTTGTGTTCGCCACAATCATTAACAAACAGCCCACTGTTCTTGACTGACAGGCGTTTGGCAACAGCTGCCAGTTTCCCAATGTAGGCTGCGATGAACTGAGAACAGACTGTTTGAATTGAATACCCAGGCCAATGGAGCTCTATTTATTCCTTGCATTTGGGTCGCTAGAGCCAGTGACCCAGGCTTTGGCCTGATGTGAGATATGACTGCAGGGGATGGGTGGCAGTGAGGCTACAGGGCTTTCTAGGGTGACAGACATATTCATGCTTGTAACAAAATCATCAAAGAAGAGAGTATCAGGGGCACTGTAATTGAAGGCAGTGTGATCACAAGGGAAAGGAAGCTTTGAAGTTAGACAGATCTGGGTTTGAATCCTAACTAGCTATGTGATCTTGCCCATGCCCCTCCTTTGAACCCCAAGATTTCTCATTTTAATATAATCTGAGCCGGGTTCAGTGGCTCAGCCTGTAATCCTGTGCCTTTGGGAGGCTGAGGTGAGTGGATTGCCTGAGCCCGTGGGTTTGAGACCCACCTGGCAACTTGGTGAGACTGCATCTCTACAATAAATCAAAAAATCAGCCGGGCGTGGTAGCGCGCGCCTGTAGTTCCAGCTACTTGGAAGGCTGAGACAGAAGGATCGTGGAGCCCAGCAGGTCGAGGTGGCGGTAGCTGGGAGCGTGCCACTGCACTCCAGTCTGGTTGACAGAGTGAGACTCCAACTCAAAAAAATAATAATAATCTGTAGTCCTGGCGTGGTGGATCAAGCCTGTAATCCCAGCACTTTGGGAGGCCGAGGTGAGAGGATTCAAAACCAGCCTGGGCAGCTTGGCAAGACCTCATCTTTACAGTAAATCACGCTGGGGTGGCCGTGAGCATGCCACTGCACTCCAGCCTGGGTGACAGAGTGAGACTCCAACTCAAAAAAAAAAAAAAATCTACAAATAGTTGCAAAAAATCGAAGATAATATCTTTACATACACAGTGCCCATACTCTATGAAAATGTGTTGATTCATCTATCTTACCCAAAATATTTTCTTGTCTAAGGGTAGGGACTTAACTTTTGCCTCTATTCCTACAAAATCCAGCAAAATCTAGCTCAGCACACAGTAGACACTGGAAAATACTTTTTAAACAAATGAACAATAATAGCTAACATTTATAGAGCATTTACTTCATGCCAGATATTGCTGTAAACAGTAATTCACTTAATCCTCCAATAACCCTAGAAAGGATAACTATTTTACAGAAAACTGAATACTGTATTTTTTTTGGACTTTAACATTCTTTTTTTAAAATTTTAGATTCAGGGAGTACACATGTATTTGTTGCATGGACATATTGTGTAGTGGTGGGGATTGAGTCTCAGGTGGCTCATGCCCTAGACAGTCAACGTGGTGCCCCGCAGGTAGTTTCTGAACCCTAACCCCTTCCCCCTCAGCTTACTGGTGTCCCCAGTGTCTATTAGTTCATTTTTGTGACCGTTTAGCTCCCACAAATGAGTGAGAACATGTGGTGTTTGGTTTTCTGTTTTTGAGTCAGTTCACTCAGGATGATGATCTCCAGCTCCATCCGTGTTGCTACAAAGGACATGATTTTGCCCTTTTTTAATGGCTGTGACTTTAACATTCTCAGTAGAACTAATTTTGAAATAAAAACCAGCCGGGCTCAGTGGCTCAGCCTGTAATCCCGCGCCTTTGGGAGGCTGAGGTGAGTGGATTGCCTGGGCCCACGGGTTCGAGACCCGCCTGGGCAGCGAGACCTCATCTCTACAATAAATCAAAAAATCAGCCGGGCGTGGGAGCGCATGCCTGTAATTCCGGCTACTTGGAAGGCTGAGGCAGAAGGATCGCGGGAGCCCAGCAGGTCGAGGCTACGGTGGCCAGGAGCGGCCACTGCACTCCAGTCTGGGTGACCCAGTGAGACTCCAATTAAAAAAAAAAAAAAGAAATAAAAACCTGGTTAGGCTGGGTGTGGTGGCTCACACCTGTAGTCCTGGCACTTTTGGAGGACAAAGAGGATTGCTTGAGCCCAGGAGTTTGAGACCAGCCTGGGCATCATAGCGAGACCTTGTAACTATGAAAAATAAAAAGTAAAAACAAAAACAAACAAATACACCTGGTTAGACTCACTCTAGTCAACAAGAAAGGTAAAATACTTTATAAAACCTAAAAACCTAAAAAAGAAAAATGGTGGAGAGAGAAAGAAGAAAGGAAATAAATGTAAGAGTGGCAGAAAAAAAAATAGGAAGAGAGACACACATGGAAAAAGAAGAAACAGAAAAGAGAACTTTTTTTTTTAATCTTTCCAAACCCATGCTTTTATTTGAACTTTCTACAACAATAATAATTGAATTCTTGACTCATACAGTATAACGGAGAGAAAAAAAGCCTCATTCTTCTCACTGATTGCTGTTATTAATAGGTGAATGCCATAAAATGAATTTGTAAAGCTATCCTAATCAAATACTACTTTTCTAGTTCATTTATATTTTATATTCGGCTGATGCATAAATCTGTGGCATGGCAGCACTGCTATGTTGGGATATTATTTGTCGTTTGGAGTGGTAACGTGCTAGTGAATACACCTTGCATTTTACAGATTTGACAAGTTAGTGCCACTTGTGGGCTAAAGAAGATGAAGTGTCAAGTGGAAAAAAAACACTTCCAACATATTCTGTTTGAGTTCAACAGAGGAGTAAAGGCAGCAGAGGTGGTTCAAAACATTTGTGCTGTGTACGGGAAGAATGCCATCGGGGAAAGCACCGCAAGAAAATGGTTTTGTCGTTTCAAAGAGGGCCACTTTGACCTGAGGGATTCTCCACGTTCAAGAAGACCACTGAGCTTTGATGAAGACCACTTAAATGCTTTAATCCATGATGAGCCACATCAGTCAACCTAAGAACTGGCAAATATGATGACTGTGGCCAGTCAACCATCCTTTGACATCTGCATTCCATGGGCAAGTGAATGATGCTATGAACTTAATGTATCAACCCACTATGTAGGACTCCATGTACAATTTGCTTATAAAATGGGTTCCATAACTAGTACGTTTTAAGACTATGGTTCTAATACATAAATGTGCGTTGCCTTCAATATTATTCATTCAGCTGTTTGATTTTTTGGAAATATAATTCATATACCACAAAGTACACTCTGTAAAGTGTTCAATTCAATCCTTTTTAGTGCCTTGACAAAGTTGTGCATCGATGACCACTGTCTATTCTTGTTTGAGTGTTTTATTATTTAAAAAAGTGAAAAAAACCCAAGTACAATTTTCATTCAATCAATATCACTTGATCCTTATGAGGTTTTGTTACAGAAAATGAAGTTCATGATTTTAGAATGATGATAGCAATTTATCAACAAAATCATCCATTTTCATACAGTTTCAATAATTGCAGCAATTTCCTTGAACTGTCTGTAGAAATTCTGAAACTGTGGAACTGTCATTTCAAAGGACTTGGTCTTCACTTGGCCACTTTGAGCATCACTGTCACATAAGGATACTTGAGAGATCTGCAACTGTCTGAGCTCACAGCCATTCCCAGTTTCCATTGAAAATCTATAAGCTGGTTGGTGACCTGGGACTTAGCATCCAGCCACGGCTCGCTAGACCCTTCATGACCAGAGTCCAAAGTCTGCGCCCGAAAAGAGTAACTTTTGAGTAGAGTAAAAAATAACTGCTTAATCAGAATAAAATATTGTACACTTCCACTGTCCTTTAAAATACTAATCTACCAATTAATTACTCTTCCTAGTTCTTCAACTTTGATTTATATTTTATCTTTTCTTTTTTTTGAGTTGGAGTCTCACTCTGTCACCCAGGTTGGAGTGCAGCGGCACGCTCCTGGCCACCACAACCTTGACCTGCTGGGCTCCGGCGATCCTTCCGCCTCAGCCTTCCAAATAGTTGGAACAGCAGGCGCACGCTACCACGCCCTGCTAATTTTTTTGCTTTATTGTAGAAATGAGGTCTCACCAAGTTGCCCAGCCAGGTCTTGAACCCACAGGCTCAGGCAATTCACTCACCTCGGCCTCCCAAAGTACAGGATTACAGGCTGAGCCACCGAGCCCGGCTTATTTTTTATATTTTAATTTGCTCTTCTTGGCCAGGTGCAGTGACTCATGCCTATAATCCCAGCACTTTGGGAGGCCGAGGTGAGAGGATTGCCTGAGCCCACAGCGTCAAGACCAGTCTGGCCTCTACAGTAAATAAAAAAAAAATAGCTGGGCGTGGTGGCGCATGCCTGTACTTGGAAAGCTGAGGTGAAAGGATCACCTGAACCTGGCAGGTGGAGGCTGCGGTGGCCATGAGCATACCACTGCACTCCAGCCTGGGCGACAGAGTGAGCCTCCAACTCAAAACAAACAAACAAACAAACAAACTTATTTTTCTTAATCTTTAAGGGCGACAGAAGAGGAAAGACTTATCTTTCAGAGACTGACAAAAATTGCAGAGGTGTTTATCCAGTAGAAAGATGGGGCGATAGCCGGGTTCGGTGGCTCAGCCTGTAATCCCGCGCCTTTGGGAGGCTAAGGTGAGTGGATTGCTTGAGCCCGCGAGTTCAAGACCCACCTGGGCAACTTGGCGAGACCTCATCTCTACAATAAATCAAAATGAGCCAGGCATGGTAGTGCGCGCCTGTAGTTCTGGCTACCTGGAAGGCTGAGGCGGAAGGATCGCCGGAGCCCAGCAGGTGGAGGCTGTGGTGGCCGGGAGCAGCCACTGCACTCTAGTCTGGGTGACAGAGTGAGACTCCAACTCAAAAAAAAAAAAAAAAAGAAAGAAAGAAAGATGGGGCGACAAAGTTATCCCCAAAAAAGAGAATGGTATATGAAAGGCGCAGAGAACAGTCAGAAGGGCGTCCCCAAGATGGCGCTGCCTCCCAAAGACAACAAAGGCCCTAAGCGGCTTTTCCCGCGCGTGTGAAACTTAAACCTGTTCTCAAACAACCTCTCCCTATAGAAATACTACCTCATAGTCTCCTCCAATAAAACCAAGCACAGCACTGGCCAGCCCCTGCAAGGTCCATAAATATACCCCTCTCCCTGCATAGCTCTCTCTCTCTTGCTTTTTCTCTCTGTCCCCGCCACTCTCTTACTGGCTCTCTCACTCTCTCTCTCCTTCCTTCTTTCTCTTTCTCTCTCCCTCTCTTGCTCTTCCTCAGTTACAGTCCCTTCGTGTAACTGCCCCTTTAATAAATCTCTTGGTTCAAACCGGGTGTGGAGTTGTTACTGGTGCCAAACTTCTTTCAGTAAGCAAAAGCGAGAAAGCACTGTATTTTAAAAACCTAGAGCCAGGCTCAGTGGCTCAGCCTGTAATCCCGCGCCTTTGGGAGGCTGAGGTGAGTGGATAGCCTGAGCCCGCGGGTTCGAGACCCGCCTGGGCAGCGAGACCTCATCTCTACAATAAATCAAAAAATCAGCCGGGTGTGGTAGCGCATGCCTGTAATTCTGGCTACTTGGAAGGTTGAGGCGGAAGGATCGCCGGAGCCCAGCAGGTCGAGGCTGCCATGGCCGGGAGCAGCCACTGCACTTCAGTCTGGGCGACAGAGTGAGACTCTAACTCAAAAAAAAAAAATCTAGAATAGTCTTTTCACAGCCAAAGCTTAAAAGCCACTTAGGGTCTATGGTCATACCACCTCAAGCACACCTGATTACTGAAAGGTAAGCAGGGTTGGGACCTGGCTTGTACTTGGGTGAGAGACCCCCTGAAAATACCATGTATTGTAGGCTTTATTTTATTTCATTCTATTTAGAAAGTAGGATTTACTGAGAGGACAGAAAAGTTCCCAGAGTGGGAGGGAACCCAAGGAGCTTGCCCAACTTTATTTTATTTAATTTATTTATTTATTTTTTGAGTTGGAGTCTCACTTTGTCGCCCAGACTGAAGTGCAGTG
>NW_007038898.1:131020-131432 GCF_000164805.1 Carlito syrichta | reverse complement strand
CTGATTTTTTGATTTATTATAGAGATGAGGTCTCGCTGCCCAGACGGGTCTCGAACCCGCAGGCTCAGGCAATTCACTTACCTCAGCCTCCCAAAGGCACGGGATTACAGGCTGAGCCACAGAGCCCGGTCAGACTTTACTTTTAAAATACAAAATAATAGAAAGCTCACCTAGGGGATAGCAGAAAATGCTGCTGGAATACCTTGAATGGTAGGCCGTGGAGTCAGACGTTATTCAGCAGGTAGTGGTTTCTATAGCCAATGAGTGTGATACTGGGCAGTCCTTAACCTAAACCTCATTTCTTTATTTCTAAAACAGGGGTAAGAGCCTGGCTCGGTGGCTCAGCCTGTAATCCCACGCCTTTGGGAGGTTGAGGTGAGTGGATTGCCTGAGCCCGCGGGTTCAAGACCCG
>NW_007038898.1:125901-131000 GCF_000164805.1 Carlito syrichta | reverse complement strand
TTCAAGACCCGCATGGGCAGCGAGACCTCATCTCTACAATAAATCCAAAAATCAGCCGGGCGTGGTAGTGCATGCCTATAATTCCGGCTACTTGGAAGGCTGAGGCGGAAGGATCGCTGGAGCCCAGCAGGTCAAGGCTGCGGTGGCTGGGAGCGGCCACTGCACTCCAGTCTGGGCAACAGAGTGAGACTCCAACTCAAATAAATAAAACAGGGGTAAGACCAGGCGTGGTGGCTCACACCTGTAATCCCAGCATTGTGGGAGGTAAAGGTGAGAGGCCTACCTGAGCACCAGCTTGGGTAACATGGTAAGACATCGTCTCTACAGTCAAAAAATTAGAGCCAGGTGTGGTGGTGCATACTTCTTGTTCCAGCTACTTGGAGGCTGAGGCCAAAGGATCACCTAAGCTCAGCAGGTCGAGACTGCGGTGGCTGTGAGTGTGCCACTGTCCTCCAGCCTAAGTGACAAAGTGAGATTCCAACTCAAAAATAAAAAGTAAAATGGGGTAATAAGGTAGTTATGAGGATTAAATAAGATGATATGTCAAGGTGTCATGTGCTTTGGAAATATCAAAATGCAGCCAGGCACGATGGCTCATGCCTTGTAATCCCAGCACTTTGGGAGGCCGAGGCGAGAGGATTATCTGAGTCCAGGGGTTCAAGACCAGCCTGAGCAACATGGCAAGACCTTGTCTCTACAGTAAATCAGTCATGTGCCATCATGTGGTGGCACATGTCTATAGTTCCAGTTGCTTGGAAGGCTGAGGCAGAAGGATCACCTGAGCCCAACAGGTTGAAGCTGCGTTGGCCATGAGCATGCCACTACACTCCAGCCTGGGTGAGAGTGAGACTCCAACTCAAAAAAAAAAAAAGAGCTTCTGTTAGAAATGTAGGACTGGGGGCAACCTCCTTGGGTCCCCTCTCACTGTGGAAGCTTTTCTGTCCTCTCAATAAATCCTGCTTTAAAAAAAAGAAAGAAAGAAAGAAATGTAGGACTGAGCTGGGAGCAGTAGCACATGGCTATAATTTCAGCATTTTGGGAGGCCAAGACAGGAGGATAGCTTGCGACTGGGAGTTCGAGATCAGACTGGGCAACATAATAAGACCCCATATCTACAAAAATAAAATTTTTTAAAAAATGAAGTGTAGGAATGGAGCTTGAGTAGGACATCAAATTATGAACTCTAAAAATAAGTGATAGTTGGAGCCACGAAGCAGAATAGGTAACGAATTGCTAATAACAAGAAAAAAGGAGTATCTAAGAACATCTGTATTTAGGTGAAGAATCAGGTTCCAGAGAACAATCAATTAAGAGCAGATAGTGAGGATACAGCAGTGTCGTTGTATTCAAGACAGATAATTTTTTGAGCTGGAGATGGGCCACATAATTTGATCTAAATTAGTGAATATGGATTTGTTTAAGACTTGGTTAGAATGGTTTGGGTCCTTTATCAAGCTGTGATGTAAGGACTGGACACGCAGTAGCAACATGCTAATGCTGTTGCTGTTTTAGATAACAGTTGATGAAAGGTTCAAAGGCCTGGACAACAGGGGTTTTTGTTGGTTTTTTTTTTTTTTGAGTTGGCGTCTTACTCTGTTGCCCAGACTGGAGTGAAGTAGCTGCTCCCGGTCACCGCAGCCTCGACCTACTGGGCTCCAGCGATTCTTCTGCCTCAGCCTTCCGAAAAGATGAGGTCTCGCCAAGTTACCCAGGGAGGTCTCGAACTTGCGGGCTCAGGCAATCCACTCACCTCAGCCTCCCAAAGGCGCGGGATTACAGGCTGAGCCACCAAGCCCAGCTTTTTGTTGTTTTTTTAAAAAATTTTATTGTAGAGACGAGGTCTCGCTAAGTTGCCCAGGCTGGTCTTGAACCCCTAACTCAGGCAATCCTCTCGCCTCTGCCTCCCAAAGTGCTGGGATTACAGGCTTGAGCCACTGTGCCCAGCCTGTTCTTCTTTTAAATTTTTATTTTTAGCATAAGTCTCACCCTGTCGCCTAGGCTGGAGATGGCCACCGCAGTCTCAACCTGCTGGGCACAGGCGATTCTTCTGCCTCAGCCTTCCAAGGAGCTGGAATCACAGGCGTGCGCCATCATGCCCGGTTAATTTTTTGATCTGTTGTAGAAACGAGGTCTCACCAAGTTGCCCAGGCTGGTCTTGAACCCCTGGGCTCAGACAATCCTCTTGCCTCCGACTCCCAGAGTGTGGGATTACAGGCATGAGCCACCACACCCGGCTTGCTCTGTTTTGTTTTTGAGTGGTCTAAGCAGTTCTTTTGGGCAGGGGGATTTGTCTGTGTATGCGCAAATATATGTAATCTGAGTGGTTGCCTGGCCTTGTCTTAGGTTTTGTTCCGTCCCTCTTCCCTTTGTTTTTTGCTTCTGCATTTATGTGTATTTTCTCAAGGAGTTGGTCCTGCATCAGACATTTTGGTTTGTCTTTCCACTCCGGTTTCCAGCTTTTCTTGTGGGTAACCAGGCAGGCCATAGCCAGCAGATGGCACTGCAGAGGATAGGGGCAGAGTCCCTTCATTTAGGTCCTTGGCAGCCTTACAATTTCAGTCTTGGAGGACTCAGTGTGTCACCTTGGTCTGGACTCTAATAAACCAGGTCAAGGTGTATGCATTTAAGGATTTCAGTTTAGTTTACAAAGTGTTGTCTCCTACTACCAGCCCTGACGTTAGACTGACGAGGTCTTCTGTCACGTCGTCAAAGTGTCCTCAGAGAAGCGCTGTCCAGGCATCGCCGATTTCTGGCTAAAGTGGCCAAGGTGACCCAAGCATGAATTAAATACAGAAGACAATCGAGATTCTCCTGATAGTTTAAGGAAAAGGAAAAATCCGTACAAACAAACACAATTATCTGAATGTTTTCCGACAACGTAGTGCTTTCAGATCTTCGGATCCGAAATATGCGTCTTGTTTTTTGTTATAAAGTTTCATATTTCATCAAGGAAGTCCAGATGCAGCCTGACTGCATAGACTTCCATCAGGACCAAGGAAGAGGCGCGCAGCAGGGGCGGTCCCGGAGGCCGCAAGGGCCGCGTCCTGACCCCTGGCGTTGGGGCTCTCTTAAGTGCAAGCCTGGGGGCCGGGTGGGAGAATCCCTTGATTCAAGAGTTCGAGACCAGCCTGGGCAACAACATAGTGAGACTTCGTATCTACAAAAAATAGAAGGAAATTAGCCGGGTGTGGTAGCTTGAGCCCAGAAGGTCGAGGCAGCGGTGGAGCAGGTATCGTGTCACTGCACTCCAGCCTGGGCGACAGAGTGCGACCCCGACTCAAAAAAAAAGAAAAAGAAAAAAGGAAGCCTGGGACGAAAACCTCTCCGGTGCAGGTGCGCTGCTGCTTACACACACACACACAGCAGCCACACCTTTACCTTTCAAACATACTGACGCGAACCTGTCAGGTTACGCCCATCACGAACTCCGCGGGGCGCGCAGAAGAACCTCTGACACCGGGGCCACGTGGGACGGG
Organism: Carlito syrichta; assembly: GCF_000164805.1. Lineage (NCBI taxonomy): Eukaryota > Metazoa > Chordata > Mammalia > Primates > Tarsiidae > Carlito > Carlito syrichta. The sequence continues at coordinate 127,524 of NW_007038898.1, read as the reverse complement.
CCGGCGACAGCACTCCTCTCCCCCTCGGCCAGCGAGCACGTTCCCTAGCTCGGCAATCGGCTAGCCACGCCCGGTAGCGTTCGGCGCTCGCCTCTCGGCCCTGCGCCTGCGTACTGGGGCTCTGCCCGTCGTCGCGGCCCGGATCGGGAAGTGTCAAGCGGGAGCCGGGTTCCCCCGCCTTCGCTGCCAGTACCGCTGAGCCCGGACCTCCTTGCCCAGGTCCAGGCCCAGCCGCCATGACGAACGGTGAGGACCGGTGTCCCGAACGGAGGGTGGGAGCGAAGGACGAGGGGAAAACGTGGCGGGCGGGGCCGGGGCTGACGTGGCCGCTCTCCCCGCCCCCTCCCAGCCCGGCCCCCCTGGGCCTCTCGGCGCCCCTAACTTTGTCCACCTTCTCCTCCACGGGTTCCCCTTCCCGCGCCCACCTGGGACCTCCAGTGCCTCTCGTGCCCATGCCTCAAGCCCTCGGCCCCAGTCCTCTGCTTCCCCTTCTCTCTCCCCTGGAACTTCCATCCGGCCCTCGGGGAGACCTTTCCCCGCAGAACTGTGGCCCTTCGGACTCCGGGGAGAGAGGGTGCTCCTCCCAGCCGCCCGCATTCTCGCACTTTCGGACAGTGGGCTTGTCTAGCGGACCGAGAAACCAGAGACTGTCAAGTCCCAGGCTTTTTTTTGCGGGTCGGGGGGTGGGTGGAGACCCCTTTAAAAAGTTCCTGTGTTGAAAAAATGCCAGAAAGACTTCTCTTGCTTCATCCTAAAAGCCTGGCGGGGCGATCTCATCTGGAGACCTCGGCCAGCGAGTGTGGCAGGCGATGGGTCTACACACTGCCTCTCCTCATTGATGGGGCGGTTTCCACCCGTGTATCTGACCTGTAGTTTCCAGGCCTTTTCAGACACTTGATAGACACATTTCCGAAGTCTAGGGAAGGGCAGGAAGTAGGGCATCTGGGGCAGCCTTGGGGGAAAGGAAGAGAGAAAGCCTTTCAGACAGTATGATCCCAGGGGCTCAGGAGGTCATTTCTCAAAAGCCCCATGTTAGTAGGCCTGGCACTGAAGAAGACTCGGATTTCTGCTCCTCTTGAATGTTGGCATTTGTCGGCAAAAACTTACGAGTGAAAAAGAGTAGCACGTTCAGGTGTAGTTCCACATACAAACGTAGCATATGTGTTAATTTCCTGGGCCCTTTCTTATGTGACACCCGGCTGTGAGACAGGGAAGAGTGTAGTTCGAAGTGACCCACGCTGGTTATGTGTAACATTCATTTGGAGCTTCCTGGGAGGTCAGGTCTCAGGATGCTAGGTGGTGACAGAAGGGACATCCCCAGAGGAAGGTATAATCTAAACCAGGAACTAGGAGAGCAGGCTGATGCGTAGTCATTGCTGAATGTGTTGTTAGTCATTCCCCCCCACCCCCCGCTTTTGTGGTCCAGTGTCCTCCCTTTTTTGCAGTTAGGTGATTCATTGTGCTTACCTGCACAAGAAATAGCCTGGTTTACATATGTTAGAAATAGAGGCCGGGCTTGGTGGCTCAGCCTGTAATCCCAGCGCTTTGGGAGGCCGAGGTGAGTGGATTGCCTGAGCCCGCGGGTTCGAGACCGCCTGGGCAACTTGGCGAGACCGCATCTCC
>NW_007038898.1:112281-125615 GCF_000164805.1 Carlito syrichta | reverse complement strand
CCAGGTCGAGGCTGTGGTGGCCGGGAGCGGCCACTGCACTCCAGTCTGGGCGACAGAGTGACTCCAACTCAAAAAAAAAACAAAACAACACAGAAATAGAGCTAAGAGTTTAAGGCTTTCCACTTTGTTGAAGCCTCAGATACTTTTTCTTTCTTACAAGAGTATTTATTCTGACAGAAATTTGGTTTGTAAATAGAGCATTATGCATAAAGTGTAAGATAAGTATAGGAGAAGTGTAGTCACGTGGATTCTAACTCTTGCAATTTCCATTAAGTTTTACTTTAAGCTAAGACAGCTTCACCAACAGATGCAGATCTGACAGATTTGGCTGCATGTCTAGCTCTCTTCAACCATATGAGTGATTTATAGCAAGAACATGTTTAAGTCTCCAAGAATTCATATGCCTTTTTCAATCTGTTGCCAACACTGGTCATTCCTGGGAGGCTGATTTCCACATAAAGTGATGCAGTCTGCCCAGGATTTCTAGTTCTTGAAAGGTGAGGGAGGGAGCAGTGAATTATTGTAAGGCAGTGAAATTGACATCTACAAGGCATTTTGGGGAATGGTAAAGTAACCTGGTTAATCCTAGGACCTTGACTCCCTCCTGACACGTGTGAGTACTGCTTGTGAGGTTATCATTTGTTCTTGCATCACACACTGTCCTCCTTAGAATCCTCAGGTGGGATCACCTGTGCCAAACCAGATCTGCACCAAAGGTTTTTTCTTCTTCATGTAACAGTGTACTCCTTGGATGGGATTCTGGTGTTTGGTTTGCTCTTTGTTTGCACCTGTGCCTATTTCAAGAAGGTACCTCGTCTCAAAACCTGGCTGCTATCAGAGAAGAAGGGCGTTTGGGGTGTGTTTTACAAAGGTAAGACCATATCTGGACAGGGAGAGGAGATTGCTATCTCTGGACAGTGTGGAGCTGCAGGGTGGGGGTGAAATGGACTGGGATTGTATTTGGTTTCAATTTTAGAAAAAAATCCCTGAAATTGGGTCTGAGAGCCTATGAGATAATTATTTTCCAAAGTTGAGAGAAAAGGTTAATGTTAAAATTTGATGTAATTTAAAAATATAATTGTTTATTTAAGTATCCAGATGATTTTAGTATTATCAGTGGAGTAAAAATATATAAATCAAACAATTTTAGGCTCTGCTGGAATGCTTCCTTTTAGTGGGAGAAGTATTTTCCCACAGAAAATTTTTCTGATTTTTCTGAAAAGAATACATTGAAGTTTCTGTTAAGGTTTGATTTTATTAACTCAAATGCCTTTTTACTTTTTATTTTGAGCACATTCATCTGGAATCCTATCTACCTAAATCTTTTTTCAAAAAAGGGTAAAATATAAGCAAATGGTATATTTACCTAGACTCTAGAGCATAAGGGTAGCATTTAAAAACATTCTGGGTGGTGTGGTGGCTCATCCCTATAGTCCCAATGCTTTCAGAGGCTGAGACAGGAGGGTCGCTTGAGGTTAGGGATTTGAGACCAAGCCTGGGCAGTATAGGGAAAACTCAATCCATATGAAAAAATAAAAAATAGCCAGGCTTTTTTTTATGCCTGAGTAGCCCATAGTCCCAGCTACTCAGGAGGCTGAAATGGTGGATTACCTGAACCCATGAGTTTGAAGCTTCAGTGAGTTATGATTGTGCCACTGCGCTCCAGCCTGGGTGACAGAGCGGAACCCTGTCTCTTTAGGAAAAAAAATCCCCAGGTCCCTGAGACCCTCACTACGTCTGTTCATCTGTGACTAGAGCTATCAGGATACCACCTTGAAGGTGAGGACTTCTGGGAAGGGCAACGTGTGACCTCTTCTCTCCTTTGACTTTCACTTGCTAGCTGCAGTGATCGGAACCAGGCTGCATGCTGCTGTGGCAATTGCCTGTGTTGTAATGGCCTTTTACATCCTGTTTATAAAATGAATTCCAAAGTATCCAACTTATCGACTGCCAGCCCAGGGGACGGAGATGAAGGACCTGCTGGAGGCCTGGACTCAGCGTAAGAGAGTCCAGCTAAATTCACCAGAGTCCCCAGGTGACACCACAGCATCTGCCCCCACCACGCAAGCGGAAAACTCCTCATGGTTGCAAATACTATTTATGCTTCAGGGGACCGCAGGTAGCCAGCTTCCTTGATCTGTGTGTAAATCAGTCCTCGGCAGAGTGCACATAACGTGCAGGTAAATCACATCCCTTGATGACAAGGTCACATACCTCCTGCTTAGACACCTGCCACCCTGTTTTGTTCTTCAGCCCCTCACCAGGATCTCTTCAAACTGAGGTTCATGATGGAAGGAAACAGGCGGCCTGCAGACTTCCTGGGAGGAGAATCTTCAAGACTTTTGTCGCTGTTGGGTTTGGATCTGGCAAACTGGGGCGGGAGTGCTGGGTGGGAAACAGGAGTTACACAATGCCAAGAAATCATTTGGCTTTAGAAGTGGATCTTTCCTGTACCCATATGGGAACATGAAAGAGAGGCATGGCGCTCCCTGCAGAAAGAGAGCCCACAGAGCCGCCATGCTGTGTGTGGGCAGCTCAAGTTCTGTCTAGAGAATCTGGACCCGTGTAAAACTTGGGAATTGCCTGTCGGTGGTGAGACCAGGCAGCAGTGGCTTAGACAAGAAAAATGTTCTCTTCACCAGTATCCCCAAAAGGAGGCTTCACTTGATCAAATGACATATGAATAATGAATCAACTGTTGCTATTTTCAAAAGCCTTTTTATATTTTCTAAATTACTTAGTGCTAAATACTGTTACTCAGTTTTAAATGCCACCACTAGGGAAAAAAGAAACTGTTGAAGAAATGATTGCTTAATATATTTGCAGTTAAGGTAGAAGAGATAAGTAAATCTAGTATATTGACTCATATACTAGTAAATTCATCTAGTATAAGAATTGGTTTTGATATTAGATGGAAGCTTTGTCATGTTAGGAAAGATACAAACATTCTTTCATCTTTTTTTTTTTTTTTTTTTTTTTTTTAAGAGACAAGGTCTCTCCAAGTTGCCCAGGCTGAACCCCTGGGCTCAGGCAGTCCTCTAGCCTCCGCCTCCCAAAGTGTTAGGATCACAGGCGTGAACCACTACACCTAGCGATACAAATATTTTTTGTTTATGTCTGGACTATGGCAGTCTTTAGTTGATTACTTTTTATCTTGGCCACGTTTTAATTTTCTTTCTATTGCAGTATTCTTGTGTTGTTTCTGGAAAGTCTATTCACCATACAAACATGAGAAATTCAAATGAAAGAAGTTGCTGATACTCATCAGCATATTTGGGCAGCTCATAAAATCCATGAATAAAACGAGGTGTTTCCTGAAGTAAGGCAGAGCTTTGCAACAGGGATTTAAGGGCTTTGCTATAGAGTATAATACACCTGAGCAGATCATCTGCAATCACTCAGTATTTGAAGGGAAGACTTCTCCTTTCCCTCCTCCTTCTACACAAAAGGATCCGCTGTTGGATTTTTGAAGGCTAGAACTTCTCTATTAAAAAAAAAAGTGAGCCAGGCTGGGTGGCTCAGCCTATAATCCCGAGCTTTGGGAGGCTGAGGTGAGTGGATTGCCTGAGCCTGCGGGTTCAAGACCCGCCTGGGCAACTTGGCGAGACCTTATTTCTACAATAAATAAAAAAAATTAGCCGGGCGTGGTAGCGTGCGCCTGTAGTTCTGGCTACTTGGAAGGCTGAGGCGGAAGGATCATTGGAGCCCAGCAGGTTGAGGCTGCGGTGGCCAGGAGCGGCCACTGCACTCCAGTCTGGGTGACAGAGTGAGACTCCAACTAAAAAAAAAAAAAAAAGTGTAGGCCTATAATTAGGCTATTATAAGCAAGCATAGACATAGGGCTTCCAGTTGAATTATCCTTTCTGGTAAATCTTAACTGGGGACAGTTTAGCAGCGGTTGCCACCTGTGTGGCAGTAACTTGTCTTTTTGTCTGCTTGCTCCAAAAGAAGCAAAGCTGCTAGGAAGGTCAGGTTCTAAAATACACAGGTTAGTGTTTGGAGGGTTTCAGGAAGTATAGAAAGGCATCACATAAACACTACATGTCTAATCATCTCAGTGTCAGCAGTTACCGCTTCAGGAATTGGTCCACAGGGTAAATTCCAATGCTTTTCATTGTCATGTCTGAGGCCCTTTCGCCTAAAAGACAGGAAACCTGGTGGAACAGGAAGGAGTTACACCTGTGGGTATAGGTTTAGGATCTGTTGGCAAATGTCACTCCTGGGAAGCAGGTTCAGCTTTGTTTTGCACTTGTTACTTTGTAGCTTTAATGACTTGTATCTACCAGGGCTGAGGTCTCTAAGCTTGGTGCTTGGAGCTGCTTCACATTTTAAACTAGTTCCATTCCACAGTTCTAGTTCAAACCCATTTTTACAGCCTCCTGGTTGGGTCAGCTTGACCTAAACTCCTGAGTTGTTATATCTTGAGATGTTTTCAAACCAGAATGTACCAAAAAGTGCACAAAGTGAAGGTCATTTACAGCAAGAAACAAATGCATAGCTTATTTCCTTTCTTGACTTTATGTAAGCAGATAAGCAGAATCTTGTTTAACTCATTGCTTTGGTTGAGATGTCATAAAAATTTTTTAAATTACGGGATGTTATTCCTCTGGAGGAGTCTTCTAGGGGTGGAGGAATGGGGACAGCAATATTGGCTCCAATTCAAACTGGCGTCACCAGAAACCCTGTGTGCCAGGGTCAAATTAAGTCAGCTACTTTTTATAGTTGAATACAATTTTTTATTCACCATTGTCTGCACAAATCCTTGAAAATAAACTTTCCCTACGATCTTTGTCCATTTGATTTGTCACATACTGAATTGATTGAACTTTGTTTAATACTGAACCCACAGCATACATATATATATAGTGTTTACATATATATGTGGACAAGATAGTCATATATATGAATGAAGAAATCTTCAGGTATATTAAATCAGGTAGATGGCACCCCTCAAAACATTTTACTGACCACTACTATTAAAACACAAGTATCAGCTGCTATTACCAGTCATAAAGCTCTTCATTCAAATGAGGTTAAACAGTCAGGCACCTAAAATCTTTGAGCCAATGGGATTCTGGCATGTACAATGGGTACTTTTCCCCTTGTTTATTCCAAGTGCCTGGTGGGCTGGCACAAGTACAAATTACAACTTCAGAAATTATCTTCTACTAATCTCCAAAATTTTTCTGATTTTATCCTCTTCTCCCCACACACATCTATTTCACTGAAGAAGAAAGAAGGAGCTGAGACATTGAAATTGTGCATAGTAATGTGAGAAGCTAATTCTATCTATATGACCACGGTTATTTTTCACTCTACTCATTTTGGAGCATGAAAGATATGTCTCAATGAACATGAGCATAAATGAAGGTTCAGCAGTACAGCTGCCCCAGCATCACGTTCTGGGCAGCCCAAGGGTATGCCGTCCTTACCTTTACCCACGCCACAGACATCCTGACTGCCAATCCTTGAACTTAAATACTGTATCCCTCACCTTCCCCTTTGGTAAAATGTTTGCCTTCTCCCCTAGGAGACAGACCTAACCACTGGGGAAGCCACTGCTAACCTTGGTAATGACCAGGAATTGCTGTCTTCGTGGACAATAAGTCAATCACCTATAAATACCTGAAGTTGAATTATCTCTATCCAGAAACTGTGTATTTAAAAATTTAAGAGCCGGATGTGGTGGGTCAAGCTTGTAATTCCAGCACTTCAGGAGGTGGAGGTGAGAGGATTGCCTGAGCTCATGGGGTTCGATGCCAACCTGAGCAACATGGTGAGACCTCATCTTTACAATAAATCAAAAAATCAAAGTCAAAAAATTAGCTGGGCGCGGTGGCTCTTGCTTGTGGGTCCAGCTATAGTGGAAGGGTCACCTGAGCCCAGCAGGTTGAGGCTGCGGTGGCTGTGAGTGTGCCACTACACTTCAGCCTGGGCAACAGAGTGAGACTCCAACTCAAAAAAAAAAAATTAAGATAAAAATAAAGTCAAGATCAAAGAAAATAACTATAACTATGAATATAAATATATAGCTATATAAAGATCAAAAGGCAACCACGCTTCTGTGTGGTGGAAATTGAGTCCGCCCGTCCCAGGACCTGGGTTCCCCTCCGCGCCGCGCGGGGGCAGCGCGCGCACTCCGGAAGCAGGTGCGAGAGTCGCCCGCCTGCGCTCTGTGGTTCTTCCCAGAATCCTCGGAGGCGCGGGAGACAGGGTGGGGGGGACGGAAGACTTAAAAGAGGGCGCGGACTTCCGGCGCTTAGCGGGAGGGAGAGCGGCCGGGTGCGAGGCGGTGTGTGAGGTGCCGCGTGGCGCGTGAGGGCCGAGTGTGGTGTGCGCGAGTGTGAGTGCGCGCGTGGGGCGTGCGAGGTGAGTGCGTGCGTCCGCCCCGCGCCCCTCCCCCCGCCTACACCTTGATCTTATTTGATCGGGTCGTGACCCCAGCCCCGCCGGGCCGACCTGGCGTGAAAAGCTGCCCTCCTGCGAAGCCCCTTCCCCGGGGCGCTGTGCAGCGAGGCCTCTCGGGCGGCGGCATCGCCGGGGTCCCCGGGGTCCCGAGGCTGGTCCCCCGGGGCCGGCGCTCGGAAGTGATGAGTTGATCAGATAGACGAGGCCGGGCTCGTCCCGGGCCGCTGATTATCGAGGCGATTCTGATCTGAGCCTGGCCTTGGGGCCGCCGGGGGGCGACCCGCCGCGCGAGTCAACCGCGGGTGGGAAGCAGCGGGCGACCGAGGGGGAGAACGGGCCGTCATTCCTCCTGGAGCTGGAGGACGGAGGCCGTTCGCAGCTGCCTCCCTTTCTCTTCCCTCCCTCCCTCTTTTGCTTTAGGCATGGCTTGTCTGGGTGATCCTTGCACCGACACTGGTGCCCCCAGGGCTCCGTAGCGTCTGCCACCACGGGGTGTAGAGACCAGAGGTGCGTGTCCGTATGTGTGTGTGTGGGTGGCTGTATACGAGGACCCAAAAACCCGCAACTTACCTATAAAAAATTGTGAATTTTTTTTTTTTTTTTTTGGAGTTGGAGTCTCACTCTGTCGCCCAGTCTGGAGTGCAGTGGCCGCTCCCGGCCACCGCAGCCTCGACCCGCTGGGCTCCGGCGATCCTTCCGCCTCAGCCTTCCGAGTAGCCGGAATTACAGGCATGCGCTATCACGCCCGGCTGATTTTTTTGATTTATTGTAGAGATGAGGTCTCATCAAGTTGCCCAGGCGGGTCTCGAACCCGCGGACTCCCAAAGTGCTGGGATTACAGGCCGAGCCACCGAGCCTGGCTCAAAAAATTGTGAATTCTTAACATGTTTTAGCTCCAGTCACCTTCCAAGGACTCTCCGTGTGATGCAATACATCTCTCCAGATGCTTTTTCCACTGCTCAAAACAGTTTTTGAACTCACCCATATTGGTGCCTACCTCTTCCACATCGGCAAAACGTTTCCCTTTGAGGTTTTGTTTTGTTTTGTTTTGTTTTGGCGTCAGAGTCTCACTCCGTCACCCAGGCTGGAGTGCAGTGACGAGCTGCTGGGCTCCGGCCATCCTTCCGCCTCAGCCTTCCAAGTAGCTGGAACTACAGGCGCGCGCTACCACGCCTGGCTAGTTTTTTGATTTATTGTAGAGATGAGGTCTCGCCAAGTTGCCCAGGCGAATCTCGAACCCACGGGCTCAGGCAATCCACTCACCTCAGCCTTCCAAAGGTGCGGGATTACAGGTTGAGCCAGGCTCTTGATGTTTTTAATCCGGGGCAACAGAAGTGCAAAGGGCAAGATCCAGTGACTATGGGGGGTGGGGCGTGGGGATCATGTGGATTTTGGTCAAAAACTGCTGAACAACTCAGTGCGGGCAGATGGGCCTGTAAATCACCCATCATGAAATGGGCAAACACATTGAAAGAATCTCAAAAAACACTGGTGTGGTGGCTCACGCCTGTAATCCCAGCACTTTAGGAGGCGAAGGCAAGAGGATTGCCTGAGCTGAGGGGTTTGAGACCAGCCTGAGCAACATGGCGAGTCGTCGTCTCTGCAGTAAATCAAGAAAAATTAGCTGGATGGTGGCACACGCCTGTAGTTCAGTTTGGAAGACTGAGGCGGAAGGATCGCCTGAGCCCAGCAGGTCCAGGCTGTGGTGGTCGTGAATGTGCCACTGCACTCCAACCTGGGTGGCAGAGTGAGACTCGGTCAAAAAAAAAAAAGAAAAATTCACTGAAGCTGAATGCAGCCTCTCACAACAACACTAGTTGGTACACTGATGCTGATGGGTTCCTAGAACACTAACCCACTCTCCTAAAAATAATTTGGGGTCTTTTGGGTCCCCACTCATACGTGTCCATTACGAGAACATGAAGAGCTTGTAGAAATGCCAATTTTGGGCCGGGCTCGGTGGCTCAGTCTGTAATCCCGCATCTTTGGGAGGCTGAGGTGAGTGGATTGCCTGAGCCCGCAGGTTCAAGACCCGCCTGGGCAGGCGAGACCTCATCTCTACAATAAGTAAAAAACTAGCTGGGTGTGGTAGCGCACACCGTAGTTCCAGCTACTTGGAAGGCTGAGGCGGAAGGATCGCCGGAGCCCAGCAGGTTGAGGCTGCGGTGGCCGGGAGCGGCCACTGCCCTCCAGTCTGGGTGACAGTGAGGCTCAAACTCAAAAAAAAAAAAAGAAAAAGAAAGAAATGCCGATTCTAGGGGCCTACGTGGGATTTTTTGAATTAGAACAAGTAGGAAGGTCTAGGTATTGATTGATTGATTGATTGATTTTGAGTTGGAGTCTCACTCTGTCGCCCAGGCTGGAGTGCAATGGCACGCTCATGGCCACCACAGCCTCAACCCGCTGGGCTCAGGTGATCCTTCTGCCTCAATCTCCCAGGTAGCCGGAACTACTGGCGTGTGCCACCACTCCCAGCTAATTTTTTGATTTATTGGAGAGGTGAGGTCTCGCCAAGTTACCAGGGCTGGTCTCGAACCCCTGGCTCAAGCAATCCTTTGACTTTCACCTCCCAAAGTGCTGGGATTATAGGTGGAATCGATATTTTTTAAAGCAGATGTATTTTTTGGTGTTCCATGTCTCAACCTGCATGAGGTGATTATCCAGGGAGTCACCCCTCTGTGCCCCTTCATCTGCTCTGAATAATGAGAACTGAAACTTTAGGCAGATTCTATCTGAATAGGTTGGAGGGTCCCAGGGAAAAGGGACTGTGACAGTTTGGTTTAAGGACCCTGCGTCTGAGTACCTGAAAGAAGCCCTTTCATATATGAATTACTCAATAATGTATATGTTGTGAAGCTTAATTAGAAATGGAAATTTAGTGTGCAGTCTTCTAAAAGGTCGACCATTCTTGTCCAGTCTTTTTAAATGACATAGCAGGTCCCTGTAGGTGACGTGTAATTTTTTTTTTCTTGAGTCAGGGTCTCTATCAGCCAGGCTGGAGTGCAGTGGCATGCTCACAGCTCAACACAGCTTCAACCTCCTGGGCTCAGATGATCCTTTCATTTCAGCCTCCCAGGTAGCTGACTACAGGCACATGCCACCACGCCTGGTTTATTTATTTTTATTTTTTTGTAGAGACGAGGTTTTGCTATGTTGCGCAGGCTAGTCTTGAACTCCTGGGCTCAAGTAGTTCCCGTCTTGGCCTCCAGTGCTGGGATTACAGATGTGAGCCGCTGCATCTGGCTGACTTGTAAGTTTATTTTATTTTTTGAGTTGGAGTCTTATTCTGTCACCAAGGCTGGAGTGCAGTGACATAGATCTAGACAGTTACCACATTCTTGACCTGCTGGGCTCAGGTGATCCTTCCGCCTCAGCCGTCTAAGCGGCTGGGACACACCACACGGGCACAAACCACCACACCTGGATAATTTTTTGATTTGTTGTAAAGATGACCAGACCAGGCTGGTCTCAAACTCCTGAACTCAGGCAATCCTCTCACCTTGGCTTCTCCAATTTCTGAGATTACAGACATGAGCCACCGTGCCCTGTGTGACTTATAATTTTAGAAACCACATTAATGCCTCAATTTTTAGGTTTCATTAAATCCACTCACAAGATACCGGAACCATATTTCTAAGAATCAGGGCTTTCTATATCAGCACAGAGTGACACAAAAAGAGCTGACTCCCAGGCAGGGAGACTGTCGTGGAGGTGGAGATGAATGACAGTCAGGAGTCGGGCCTCAAGGGCCAGGAAGCCCTGCCGATGACTAGCCACAGAGGTCTCAAGTGTGACCTTAGCATACACAGTGATGTCCCTTACAGCTGTTCAAATGACAGTGTCAGCCTCCCGAGAATGGGCTGGGTCCCTTCTTACTTCCTCAACCCTTGGCTCAGTACCTGGGTATGTCACAGTTTTCAAGGAACAAGCGGGTGGCTCTGTGTGGGTCCAGTGACTTCAGTAAGTACCCGTGTCCTTTCCTGCCCCGAACGGCTGCTCTGTCCTAAATCTGTCTTCTTGGCGAGATGACTTTCCAACGTGCAAATCTACCCAACAGGACTAGTTTCTAAAACTAGAGGTGAGATTTCTCTCATCTAGTTGAAGAGTAGTCACATGGTAACTAGTAGCCCATAGGGAACAGGCACTCAAGCTTCATCACACACAAATCTGTTTAATGGAGGTGGCGGCAGGTGGGTCTACACTCATTAGTCCAGGGGCCTGTCATCACTAGGTGGAGAAGAAGCCGCCGTCGTTCTTTCGGGAGTAGCCTCTGTTGGTGGCTGCGGTGTGAGGGGACACTGGAGGAAGAAGAGGGAGTGGACTGTGAGTTTCAGATCCTTTGCCTTTTCCTGGGCCCCTTCGTCACCCGCACACTCGGTACAACGCAGAAGGCTCTTGCAACGGTGGGGAAACCGGCATGTGGACCGGCAGGAGGCCATTCTTGGTCTGCACTTCCAGGTCTCTGCCCGGTGCCTGCCCCAAACCTAAGGCTAAGAGGCTCTGAAAAATGCATGTTCTGGTTCTGCAGTCAGCGTGTCCCCTGGTATTAATCTGCCGTGTGCCAGCTTAGCCACTGTTTTCCAAGACTCAGAAGTCCCTGAATTTCCAACTAGCCAGCCACCTCCGATCCCTGATTCCAGGGTCCACTTAGAACCCTGCACCACCTCATCTGCCCCCCAGTTTCCAGCCCTTACCTATGGATCCCTGGGTGCTGTGGACGGACTCCTTTTTGGGGTTGATCCACTGTATGATGTTAGCCCCAGAAATGGAGGGTGGAAGGGAAGGAGCTGAAGGTTCTTCAGGAAGTTGGATCCTAGTGATTCTAGAAGATGGTGTGGGAAAGACGGGAGAGTGAGGTCAAGTGAGAGAAGGGCAAGGTGGCTGCGTGTGACCTCAGAGGTCAAGCGGGGGAAGGTCCTTCTACCCTCAGTCAACACAAAGTCTGTGTGTTTGTATAGATGAGCACAATTTTGGGGGGGGGTTCGGTTCGTTTTGGACAGTAAAAACACAGAGATCACATTATAGATGCAAAATTAAGAATACAGATATTTCACCTAACCCCAGTAAGAATGGTCATCATTAATAAAACAGACAACAGATGCTGGCGAGGATGCGGAGAAAAAGGAACGCTTCTACACTGCTGGTGGGAATGCAAAGTAGTGCAACCTCTCTGGAAGACAGTGTGGCGATTTCTGAAAGAACTAGAAATGGACCTTCCATATAACCCAGCAATTCCCCTATTGGGAATATACCTGGAGGAACTCATATCATTCTACAAAAAAGATACCTGCACACGTATGTTTGTTGCAGCTCTATTCACAATAAGAAACATGGAACCAACCATGTTGCCTATCGAAGCTGGACTGGATAAAAAAAATGTGGTACATACACACAATGGAATATTATGCAGCCATAAAGAAAGACAAACATGGATTTCATGGCAACTTGGATGGTTTTGGAGTCGATCCTACTCAGTGATCTATCACAGAAACAAAGAACAGAGCACCATATGTTCTCACTCATAAGCGGACCTTGAGCAATTATAATCCTATAAGAAAGGGATTGGCAGTAGTGGGAAACTCAGAGGAGCGGGGTGGAATTGGCAGTTGAGGGAAACTGCTAGGAGAGGGAGGGGCACACCTCATCAACAAGGCTACCTGTATAATCAACGTTTGTACACCTAACCCTGAATTGTACCCCACATCTTTATGAGAAAAAAAAAGCACAACGGAAAAAAAACCAAAAACATTTTTACCGAGTACCTGCTGGCTGTTATTTCCCAGGTGATATGTCACCTTCCATAGCTAGGTGGCAGCATTGTTGGGTGGGAGGCCCTGACCACTTACCTCGGGGCGTTCTGGGCAGTCTCTTGGTGCAGCAGTACCTCACTTTTGCTCTTGAATGCCCCAGTGTGGTGGTCGTACAAGGTGGCCAAGCGGAAGTCCAGGTCATCCTTCGGGATCTACAGAAGCCAGTTCCTCCAGGTTAGCTCACGGCCTCACACAGGCAGGTCAGTTGGGCTCTGGTTCCCTGGGAGCACAGTGAAGCCCTGATGGCCCAAGACCCACCAGCTCTCTCTCTCCAGTGAGGCGCGGGATGACTTCACTCTTGCTGGTGGGGAACTGTCTTCCCTACAGGTAGGTCTAGGGAGTGGTGAGCTCTCACTGGAGACATGGGCATACTGTCCCTGACTTGGGCGTCATGAACTTGACCTCATTCTTATTTTTAATCAACCCTGGTTTTCATCAAAAGGTGATGGCTGGTAAAATGATTTGCTCCAGACAACTGCCTGGGCCAAACCCAAGATTCTAACTTCCCACAGAAGACACATCAGGCTTTGCCTTTGGATTTGGTAGGGTCTAAGGTTGGAGACAGAGAAAAGATTCTGAAGCCATCAAGGACAGTCTGATTCCCAAAAAGAGTAAAAGTGGCCCTTAGTGGATGTGAACAGAAATTCCAAAGATTGGTACCTTGGGATCAAAAAAGTAGGCGTCCTGCCTCAGGGAAGTGGCTGTGGGGGTGGAGCTGAGCCGGCTCCAGGGCTGCTGCAGCTGAGCGAGGTGGGTCGGGGTCTTGACCGGCAATTTCTGCAACAGAGAAGCCACGTGCAGGGGACCTGGTTCTGGGGGCCCTGCGGATATGGCATCAGTGACAACCCTTTGCACGTCCTGTTTTGTTTGACTCCCAGAGGGACATCTGCAGAGAAGGAGGAGAAGGGCAAGGCTTCACAGGCTTCTGATTCTCCTGTTTTCTTAGAATGGACAGGAGTGGGCTGGAAGTAAAGGGAGGAGGGCGAGGGGCGGGAGCGGGTGAGAGGGGCGAGGACTGAGTTTTATTTTATTTTATTTTATTTTGAGTTGGAGTCTCACTCTGTCGTCCAGACTGGAGTGCAGTGGCCGCTCCCAGCCACCGCAGCCTCGACCCGC
>NW_007038898.1:110111-112137 GCF_000164805.1 Carlito syrichta | reverse complement strand
GAACCCGCAGGCTCAGGCAGTCCACTCACCTCAGCCTCCCAAAGGCACGGGATTACAGGCTGAGCCACCGAGCCCGGCTGTGGACTGAGTTTTAGACACTCTGAGTTTGAAGTTTGAAGAAGAGGTGAAAAAGTGAGACTTTTTTTCTTTTTTGAGTCAGGGTCTCACTCTGTCGTCCAGGCTGGAGTGCAGTGGCACAATCACGGCTCACCACCACCACGGCCCAACCCCTGGTCTCAGGCAGTCCTCTTGTCCCAGCCTCCAGCGTAGCTGAGACTACAGGCACATGCCACCACGCCTGGGTAATTTTTGTATTTTTTGTAGAGACGAGGTCTTGCTATGTTGGACTCAAAGCAGTCCTCCCACCTTGGCCTCCCAAAGTGTTGGGAATACAGGCATGAGCCGTGGCATTCTAATGCAATTAACAGAAGGTCAGAGTGTGTGGTGTTGGAGGGGAGCTCAGAGAAATTGGCTGTCTGTGTGAAGTGGCAGTTGAAACCTGCGCAAAGGGGTCAAAGCAAAGGGGACCAGCTGGCTCATGAGGACTGCACAGTGTGTAACAGGGAGCAGGGGAGGACCCCGAGAGACCACCGGAGACGCAATCAAGAGGTACAGTGTCTATGCAGCTGAGATTTCAGTAAGCAGGGAGGCATTATTGACTGCAGGAATGTCAGAAAAAGCCCACTGGACATCCAGTCCTCTAAATAAAACCTCACAAACATGACTGTGGCAAGCATATAACTGGTTTCTTCATCACAGGTAAACATGCCATCTTGCTCACCATATCGTTCGCCATATCCCCAGTACCTACACGGCGACCTAACACATGGTATTCAAAAATGATATACTGAATTGGACGTGGTGGCTCATGCCTGTAATCCCAGCACTTTGGGAGACTTGGTGGGAGGATTGCTTGAGCCCAGGAGTTCGAGACCAGCCTTACCAACATAATGAGACCTCATTTCTTAAAAAAAAAAAAAAAATCAAACAGTTAGCCAGAGGTGATGGCATGCACCTTGTAGTCCCAGCCTGGGCAACAGAATGAGACCCCGACTCACAAACAAAAACAAAAATGATATATACTGGTTGAAGCCATGGCAGAATTTCCAGTAAGAATAAGTACAACCTACTAGAAATCTCATTCTACCTACTCAGTGTTGTAACCCTCCTTCCCCTAATATGGCAAAGTGCTGTGCAACTCCACTCCGTTAAAACTTCATTGAACAGTAGGCACCAGGCACTCTGCAATTCACCGGGAGAGATAAATAAGAGATGAGGACTAAAACAGTGCATGTATATGATGTGAGCGCTGGCTCATCGTCCTGTGACGGGACGCCGAGTTCTCTTCCCACGCTCCTCTCATCTGTGTCAGCAGGGTGACGTTGTCTTCACCGGGAGGGTCAAGCCATCTGCACACCCACCGTCCTTCCGTTTCAGGGACAGGGAGGTACCTTTTACTGAAGAGTAACTGCTTCCTTCGTGTGCTTCCGAGACCTGCATCACTGCACCATTCTATATATTCGATGTTCTCTCTCTCTTTTTTTTTTTTGAGTCAGAGTCTCACCGTTGCCCAGGCTGGAGTGCAGGGGCACACTCACAGTTCACTGCAGCCTCGACCTCCTGGGCTCCGCTGATCCTCCTGTCTCAGCCTACTGAGTAGCTGGGACTACACAGGCACGCACCACCACACCTGGCTATTTTTGTTTTTTTGAGTTGGAGACTCACTCTGTCGCCCAGACTGGAGTGCAGGGGCACGCTCCCGGCCACCGCAGCCTCGACCCGCCGGGCTCCGGCGATCCTTCCGCCTCAGCCTTCCAGGTAGCCGGAACCACAGGCGCGCGCTACCACGCCCGGCTGATTTTTGATTGATTGTAGAGACGAGGTCTCGCCAAGTCGCCCAGGCGGGTCTCGAACCCGCGGGCTCAGGCTGTTCGCTCACCTCGGCCCCCCAAAGCGCGGGATTACAGGCTGAGCCGCCGAGCCTGGCCTTCCTATTCTTTTTTTCCAAGGTAGCGATGAGGTGTCG
>NW_007038898.1:108857-109090 GCF_000164805.1 Carlito syrichta | reverse complement strand
CAAGTCTCGAACCGGCGGGCTCGGGCAGTCCACTCGCCCCGGCCCCCCAGAGCGCCGGGGTTACATTCCTTTCGTATTCTGTGTAGAGACGAGGTCTCGCAGTGCTGCGCAGGCTGGTCTCCGACCCCCGGGTTCGAGCCGCCCTCCCGCCTGAGCCTCCCAGGGCGCTGGGCTTGCAGGCAGGAGCCACCACGGCGGGCCGCCCTGCTCTTTGCAAAGCCAGGAGGGCGCGA
>NW_007038898.1:106598-108084 GCF_000164805.1 Carlito syrichta | reverse complement strand
CCGGCGCACCCTGAGGCCGGCCCGGGAGACCCAAGTCGTCCTCGCGGTGCGGCTGCCGGGCTCCGCGGGAGGCGTCCCCGCTCCAAGACGGGGAGGGACCTGGTCTCCGGGCTCCGTGAAGGAAGAGGAAGACAGGAGGGGTCTTCCAGTTGGGGTGAACTTGCCTCAAAGGGGAGTGACGACAAAGGTGGGGCCCACGGAAGACAGGGAGAGGGCAGGCGGAAAGGGGAGCGGCGGGATGGGAAGGAGTCGGGAAGGCCGGAGAAGTAGCGCGGGGGCGCCTTTGGGGCTTCGCGTGGCTTCGGAAACGGAGTGTGTGACTGGGCGCGGTGGCTCACGCCGGTAATCCCAGCGCTTTGGGAGGCCGAGGCAGGGGGACTGCTGGCGCCCAGAGGGCTGGAGGGAAGCCTCACCTCTAAAGCAAAACCAAAGAGAACGAACAGCAAAAAACCCCCGGAGTGTGAAGCTGGGAGAGGGCGCGTAGGATCCCGAAAACTCTCTTTCCTCTGTGTCACGAGTCCAGCCTGCTCAATGTGGGTCCTCTCGATCGCTCCTCCCACACCCCACGGACATTGCTGAGTGTACCCCACCTTTGCGCAGACTGAGTTCTTTAATATGCTGTGATCTGCCAGTCTGTCCTAGCCTCCCCTGGACTTCCGCTAACATATGTCATAAGCCTTTTGCAAGGTCTTTCTGAATTGGCCACAGAATTCAGACGATAGGTAGTGCATGTCTGCTGACCAAAAATGTCTTTTGAAGGGACACAAAAAAGTGGTAGGAGTAACAAAGCCTAGTAGTTTCCAGATTATTGAAATAATGATATTTGATGGTGCTCTGGGTAACTTTTTTTTAACCATATGGCAGAGGCAACAATGAATTATTTGCAAGAACTATACTGAGGAAGGCAAAATAAAAGTTCTGCTATCTCTGTGAAATAGGAAAGACTTCATAAGAAGTTTAGAGTCTAGAACTGTAAAAGTAATCCCAAATATCAGATGTGGCTAGGGTTTTGAGAGGTTGTTAGTGTTCACCGATTAGCCTCAAAAAGCCACCCCATGTGGAGATACATTATACTAAAGGTGTCCTAAGCATCAGACCGTCTACAGCACAGCAGGTCATGAAGAACTGGGTAGGGTTTGTGTGAATAGAAAGATGTTTGTCTCTGAAGATTCTGAGTATGACATAAGTGACCTCTGTCAGTGGGACTTTTGATGACTTTTGTTGGTCCCTGTGACAACCTCCCGTGGGGCACCTTCGTTTCCATCCAATCACTTTGTGGCCTGTTTTAGAGATGGCTGGGGACAAGATCTTAGTGACTCTGGCTCACTGGCCTTGGTGGTCTGTGCTCTCACCAACCAAAATAATATGACCCAGCAAGCCCCCTTGATAAGAATCTAACACAGGAGACTCCCAAATGGAAGGTAAGGATTTTTTTTTTTTTTTTTTTTTTTTTGAGTTGGAGTCTCACTCTGTCGCCCAGACTGGA
>NW_007038898.1:101418-106313 GCF_000164805.1 Carlito syrichta | reverse complement strand
GACCCCACGGGCTCAGGCAATCCACTCACCTCAGCCTCCCAAAGGCGCGGGATTACAGGCTGAGCCACCGAGCCCGGCTAGGGTAAGGATCTTACAGCTCAGCTGCCAATTCGTGTTGAGATCTTTGTCAGCGATGGAAACGATGAGACATTTAAGAAATTAAACACTTAAGATCATCTAGATTTGTTTAAAGGGAGGGAAAAATATTGATATTTGAGGACTCTGACTTGTGTACACATTTTACCTTTGGTCCCATTTAAGTGACTAATATTCACCGAAGCAAGAGGTCTTGCCACAGTGCGTGAGGGTCGTGGAAAGCCATGGTGCTTGACATGATATGGCTCCAGTCCTGTTACTGGCCGCATAGTTTTGGGGTCTGTTGAATGGGTATTACAATACATCTACTTCAGAAAGGATTGCTTTGCAAATGTAAAGAGGAAACACTAGGAAACACACAGTGGAGTTGCCCCACCAGCAGGGGTGAAAATGGCTTAGAGGCATGCTTGTTGGCCACAGGTGTCACAAATCCTGTTTACATTTTCCGTGAGCAAACAGTGGCCGCTGAACACACTTGACTCCAAAACAATCAGACAGAGAATGGACTCATTATTCTAATACCGTTCATTGGCAATGTGAACTGATCCAACAAGTTTGGGGCTTCCAACCCCAAATGGTGAAAAGCCATTTCAAAGTAGGTTGTCCTTTCTCTGTTCATAATCTTCTTTTCTTCTTTTGGGGGGGGGGTCAGGGTCTCACTCTAGCCCAGGCTGGAGTGCCGTGGCACGATCATGGCTCACCACAGCCTCCACCTCCTGGGCTCAAGTGATCCTTCTGCCTCAGCCTCCCAAGTAGCTGGGATTATGGGTATGCACCAGCACACCTGGGTAATCTTTTTTAAAAATTGTTGTAGGGATAAAGTCTTGCTGTGTCGCCCAGGCTGATCTGAAACCTCTGGGCTCAAGCGATCTTCCTGCTTTGGCTTCCCAAAGTACTGGTATTACAGGCATGAGCCACCACATCCAGCCTGTTCTTAATTTTCACATCTTATGCCTATGCCGGGTGCTGAAGGCAGGGACTCTTCTCAGGCCAAGGCTGACCCTAATGACAATGGTGTTCCAGCCTTGTTTGTGAAAGGTGAGGACATCCCTCGGACCTAATCAGGGACAGAAAGGCTTAGCTTGAGGCCTAAAATGAGGTGACAGAGAACTGGGAGTTCTAGGCTGCTGGATGGGTGCTGGGGCTTGGCGCTCCGGTCACATAATAATCAGGGTCACAAATGGAACTTAACATCCTGAATGATGTTTGTCTTCATGAATCATTTCTCTAGCCTTGTGCTAGCCTGGGATAATGCTGACTGAGAGCCAAGGGGGCATTTCCCATGGCACAATGAAGTCAACCAAATGAGAGACAGCAGAAAACTGTCTCTAACACATTCGGCTTTGTCCTAAGCCTCCAGTGCTAATTGCCCTCAAAGGGATTTCCCAGTCTGTATTGAAAAGTCCATGGGGGCCACGCACAGTGGCTCATGCCTGTAATCCAGGCACTTTGGGAGGCTGAGGTGGGAGGATTGCTTGAGCCCAGGAGTTCGAAATAGGCCTGGGCACCACAGGGAGACCTTGTTGCTACAAAAAATCCAAAAGGTAGCCAGGCATGGTGATGCATGCCTATAGTCATAGCTATTCTGGAGGCTGAGGCGAAAGGATCACCTGAGCCTATGAGGTCGTGGCTGTGGTGAGCCTTGACCGTGTCACTGCACTCCAACCTAGGTGACAGAGTGAGACCCCGACTCAAAAAAACAGAAAGAAAGAAAAAAAAAGGAAAAGAAAAGCCCATGGGGTTTGGGATCTGGCAGACATGGATTGGAATAAAATTTGTTGAATGAATGATATTCAGTAAAGGATGCTACTTCAAGTAAACTAATTAACTATTGCCTAAGATTCCTGATCTGGAAAATGGGATGGTAATATCTATCTTACAGAGCTGTTGTGAGAATTAGGTTAGGTGACAAAAGTAAAGGGCCTAGTACATAACCTTGGTATATCATAGGCGCTTAATAAATGTAGGCAGAAAAGTTAAGTACACCAATAATGGCCTATAAATAATGATGTAAGGTTAGCATGTAGCAAACAATGCAGGAGTGGCAATGTAGAGGTTAATAGAAAAAAGAAGGAGGTGGCCTGGTGTGGTGCCTCATGCCTGTAATCCCACCACTTCGGGAGACTAAGGCAGGAGGATTGCTTGAGCCCAGGAGTTTGAGACCAGCCTCCGCAATATAGGGAGACCTCGTCTCTCCAAAAAAAAAATCCCCCAAATTAATCAGGTGTGGTGGTGCACGCCTGTAGTCCCAGCTACTCAGGAGGGTGATGTGGAAGGATCACCTGAGCCCAGGAGGTCGAGGCTGCAGTGAGCCGTGATCATGCCATTGCACTCCAGCCTGGGTGACAGAGTGAAATCCTGACTCAAAAAAAAAAAAAAAAAAAGGAAAAGAAAAGAAAGAAAGAAAAAGAGAGAGGTCAACTTATTTGAACAATTGGCATTTGATCTGCTTCTGGAATAATCAGTAGCATTTCAGTGGGCAGAGATGGAGGAAGGGTGCCTTCTAGAAAAAGGGAGGAGCGGCTGGGCTCGGTGGCTCAGCCTATAATCCCAGCACTTTGGGAGGCCAAGGTGAGTGGATTGCCTGAGTCCGCAGGTTCGAGACCCGCCTGGGCAACTTGACAAGACCTCATCTCTACAATTAAAAAAAAAAAATTAGCCAGGCTTGGTAGCGCGTGCCTGTAGTTCCAGCTACTCGGAAGGCTGAGGCGGAAGGATCAACAGAGCCCAGCAGGTCGAGGCTGCGGTGGCCGGGAGCGGCCACTGCACTCCAGTCTGAGTGACAGAGTGAGACTCCAACTCAGAAAAAAAAAGGGAGGAGCTTGAGGAAGGGCCTACAGATGGAAAATGCAAACGATCCTGGGAACTGCAAGTAGACAAGCTAACCAAAGTGTGGAATAGCATGGGTTGTGAGCGATGACACGTCTGGAGTGTGCAGTAGGCATGGGTACGAGAGACATTGAGGTTGGGAAGTGAGAACTGAGCGGAGCCTCCCTGAAGACCTCTGGTGAATGCAGCCGCCCACTCGAAGTGGATGCACACGGGTATAAAGTGAACTTGGCTGGGACGGGCCAAAAGGTGAGCACAGAGAGGTGGGCCAGTAGAACAGTTCCAAGACTTAACCAAGGCCCAGGAGGAGGTTCCCCAAGGGACTGCACCAGGATGGTGGCAGTGGGAGAAAGAAAATTGGTAGATACGAAAAGTATGCTGGAAGTAGAGGTCAGAGGAGTTGAAGGGACTGGGCGCAGATTTGGAGTAGGTCAGGGATTCTTGTTAGGATTGTATTTATTTAGTTAGTTAGTTATTGAGTCGGGGTCTCACTCTGTTGCCCAGGCTGGAATGCAGTGGCATGATTATAGCTCACCACAGCCTCCACCTCCTGGCTTCAGGCGATCCTTCCATCTCAGCCTCCCGAGTAGCTAGGACTACAGGCACAAGACACCATGCCCAGTTAAATTTTTTTTTTTGAATTGGAGTCTCACTGTCACCCAGGCTGGAGTGCATGGGCCACCAGAAACTCGACCTGCTAGGCTCAGGAGATCCTTCCACCTCAACCTTCCACCTCAGCTGCAACTACAGGTATGCACCACCTTACCCAGCTAATTTTTTGATTTATTATAGAGACAAGGTCTCACCAAGTTGCCCAGGCTGGTCTCATGCCTGTGGGCTCAGGCAGTCCTCTCGCCTTGGCCTCCCAAAGTGCTGGGATTATAGATGTGAACCACCATGCCTGGCAACTTTTGGGTTTTTGTAAAGACGAAGTCTTGCTACATTCCTCATGCTGGTCTCAGAATCCTCCCGCCTCGGCCTCCCAAAGTGCTGGGATGACAACCATGAGCCCCCACGTCCAGCCTTTGTTAGGATTTTAGGGTGGGAGAGTGGCTGCAATTACTGGTCAAAGTGCAGTAGGAACAGCTTTAGGGAGCAGAAGGATCCCTTTTCTTAGTTCTGACTTCCTTGGGTTCAGCCCCTGTCATAGTGGGGAACGACCCTGGACCTTTGGCGTGCCACTTCCCTGTAAGATCACAGTTCCTGGGCTTCTATATTTCCTCCTGTATTTGGTTCTCATGCATTATTTGAGGCTTGTACTCCACAGGGACATGGCTACACCTAGAAAACATCTAGGAACCCTGAACTTTCAGGAAATGTTTCACAGCAGTATATTTAACATGACTTCTTTGGTTGGGAACCACCAAGGTTGGACATGTAAATCCTCCTGCCATATTTGATGAAAAGAGAAAATTAAAACTCTCCATTTGTCACGGAGTGCTTACAGGGTAGCAAGATGTGCTGGGTTTTTTCTTCTTTTTGAGTCAGTCTCACTCTGTCATCTAAGCTGGAGTGCAGTGGCATGATCACAGTTCACTCTACCCTCAAACTCCTAGGCTTAAGCGATCCTCCTGCCCTAGCCTTCAGAGTAGCTGGGACTGACAACAGGCATGTGCTACCATGCCTAGCTATGCTTTTGATTTTTTTTTTTTTTGTAGAGATAAGGTCTCACTATGTTGCCCAGGCTGGTCTCAAACTCCTGGACTCCAGCGATCCTCCAGCCTCTGCCTCCCAAAGTGCTGGGATTACAGGCAGGAGCTACTGCACCTGACCTAAAATGGGAAAATTAATAGAATCCTTTTAATTATTATAATATGATAATTAAGTGAGTTATGACATGCAAAGTGCTTAGAACAGTTCTGGTGCATAGTAAGCCCTCAATAAATGTTAGCTGTTAGCTGGACTTGGTGGCTCAGCCTGTAATCCCGCGCCTTTGGGAGGCTGAGGTGAGCGGATTGCCTGAGCCTGTG
>NW_007038898.1:100628-101398 GCF_000164805.1 Carlito syrichta | reverse complement strand
TTCGAGACCCGCCTGGGCAACTTGGTGAGACCTCATCTCTACAATAAATAAATAAAAAATCAGCCGCTTTAATTGGATTTTTAGTGGAAGTATAATTAACATTGTCTTATAGTAGTAAACGTTTTTTAAAAAACTTAAGGGTGATAGAAGGGGGTTGAACTAAAATGGAAGAGTAGATGTGAAACATCTACAGCAGCTGAGCCTGGGGTTGTGTTGTCTGGTACGGTGGCCACCAGCCACATGTGGCTTTTGAGCACTTGAAATGTGGCCAGTGCAGCTGAGGAAATAAGTGTCTGATTTTCTTCTAGTTTAATTAAGTGAAAGTAGGTAATTCAATGACAGGTATTGAAAAGCTTTCAACTTGGGTGCATGCATCTGCTTTCTCAGCTGTAAATTTTATGGAATCAAAATAGCAATCAAGTATTTTGGGAGCAAATTTAGTGTCTGAGTTGAGATGCACTGTAAAGTGTGAAATACTTGTCAGTCTTGGAAGGCTTAGCACACAAAGAAGAATGTAAACTATCCCAATAAAGTTTTAAACTGGTTACATGCTGAAATGATAATAGTGTAGGTATTAGCTCAATAAAATGTATTATTAAGATTAATTTCACCTGTCTTTTCACTCTTTTAAAAAAATTGTCAGATGGCATAATGTGCTGACATTGTAATGAGGTTTGAGGGCGGCACATCTCACATGTGCATGTGAATACCTGAGCATCACACGTATGAATTACAAAAGAATCATCTTTACACTCTTTTTTTTTTTTTTT
>NW_007038898.1:95101-100345 GCF_000164805.1 Carlito syrichta | reverse complement strand
CTCTGGCAATCCTTCCGCCTCAGCCTTCCAAGTAGCTGGAACTATAGGCACGCGCTACCAGGCCCAGCTAATTTTTGATTTATTGTAGAGATGACGTCTCGCTAAGTTGTCCGGGCTGGCCTCAAACCCTCAGGCTCAGGCAACCACTTGCCTCGGCCTCCCAGAGTGCTGGGATTACAGACAGAGCCGCTGAGCCAGGCCTTTCCACTCTTTTAAATGTAGCTTTTGGAAAATGTAAAGTCCTAGATGTAGGGCTCACATTACATTTCTGCGGGCCACTGTTGGCCTGAAGTTGTGCAAGTCTGGTGTCTGCAGTTGAATCCTAATTCCTTCATTTCAACTATATTACCTTGGACAAGATGCTCACCTCCTAGCTTCTGCTTTTTCATCTGAAGAATGGGGACGATTTCATTTTTGCCTTTTATAGATTGCTGGGAGGATTAAGCAAGAGGATGCTTGGAAAGTGCTTTGCAAAATGTATTACATAGACAGCTCAATAAGTGTTATGCTTGCTGCTGTTTTATGATCTGCTTTTCAAAAACCTAAGAGGAACATCATTCTAAGGCATTCAGTGGTCTTGCATGACAGCATTTTAGTGACGCACTGGATGAACTACCCTGGCTAATCTCTGTTGCTGACCTTTTCACTCTGACCACTCGCCTTGGATCCATCCCATCTGCCCTCCCTCCCTCCTTCCTTCCCTCCCTTCCTCCCTCCACCCACCTCTCTCTTTCTTTTTTTTGACTCAGGCTCTCACTCTGTTGCCCAGGCTGGAGTATAGTGGCAAGAGCATAGCTATTGAAGACTCGACCTGCTGGACTCAGGTCATCTTGCTGCTTCAGCCTCCAGAATAGCTGGGACTACAAGCACACGCCACCAAGCCCAGCTAATTTTAAACATTTTTTTTTTTTTGTAGAGATGAGGTCTCTTTATGTTGCCCAGGCTGGTCTCAAACTCCTGGGCTCAAGCAGTCCTCCTGCCTCGGCCTCCCAAAGTGAGCCACCATGCCTGGTCCCCTTGTCATCTTCTAATGTAGGTAATACTTCAGCAATTCTTCCCTCTCTCTGGAGTCATTAATTTTTCCCGTCTGCTGAATCATTCTATCAACCTTCAAAAGTGCAATTATTTCTCCTGTCTTAAAAAATAGAAAATGCCAACAGTCTCTTGACCGCCACTTCCTTTCGGCTGCCTCTCTGCTGGAATCCTCCCCATGTAGCAAAAGCCCCTGTCTATGGTCACTTTCTCCAAATCCTTTCCTTTCTCTCCTGACTCCACTCCAAGTCAACTTTTACCTGCACGATCCACACCAACTTCTCCAGCCCAGTCCAGTGGTAACTTCTCTGCCCCAGTTAGACCCCAGCTACCAGCATTAAGTGGAACGGTGATCACTCTGACCTCCTAGGAACGCTTTCTTCTCTTGGCTTCAGGACACTAGTTCAGCTTGGGGGTTTTGTTTAGTTTTTTTCTACCCCCTCCCCCCATGGTTCCTGTGTCCTCCTGGTTTTTTTCCCCCTCATCTTCTTGAGCTCTAAGTCTGGCGGCTCCCCAGGGCCCAGGGCTCAGTCGTTGAACAAACTCTCTCTCTCCATCTCTGACTCCACCCCTCTCTCTCTTTCTCTTTCTTTCTCAGTCTCTCTCTGTCCCCATCTTCGTCTCCATCTCCCTCTGCCTCCACCTGGTTCCATCCCTCTCTCTTGGTTTCCATTTTTCTCACTCTTCGCCATCTCCATTTTCAACTCCATCTCTCTCTCATCTCTCTCATCTTTATTTCTCTTTCTCTTTCTCTCTCTCTCTCCATCTCTGTCTCTATATCCAGTCTCTCCTATTTTCATTCCCTTGGTGATCTCATCCAGCACCATGGCTTTAAATACCATCTGTACGTCAGTGACTCCCAAACTCATACTTCCAGCCTGGCCCGCATCCCTGAACTCCAACCGTGCACGTCCATCTGCACCCATGTCCGTGTACAAATATGTCTACATATTTGATTGGCAGCTCAGATTTGCCATGTCCAAACACCTGATCGCCCCATCACCAGCAAACCGGTGCCTCCCAGAATCTTCCTCACCTTAGCCACTGGTGAGCCTGTCCTTCCGGCTGCTCAGGCCCAACTCCTGCCACCCACCCTTGTCCAAGGAACTGTCACTTCTCACCCAGAAGATTACGAAGGCCTCCTCACTGGTTCCTTTGCTTCCACCCTGCCCATGTATTGTCTGGTACTTAGCCAGAGTCAACCTACTTAAGACAGGACAGGCTATGTCCTCCTCTGCTTAAAACCTTCCAAGGGTTTCCTGCCTCAGAGTAGAAACTGAGGACGCCCTAGGCCCAGCACCCAGTTCCCCCGCCTCCCAAGCCAAGCCAGTGTCCTTGCTGTTTCTCAGACCCAGGCCACCTGCTGCCTCAGTGGCTTGGCGATCACTGTCTTCTCTGCCTAGAAGTTTCTTCCCCAGGACATGGCGCTTATTTCCCAGTCTCCTTCCGGTTTCTGTTGAAATGTCATCCTGTTCCCCATCCCATTTTCTGTTTAATTTTCTCCAGAGTGCTCATTGCTCCCTAACATACTCTATGTTTTACTTGTTTCTGCCTTTTCTACTGATAAGTGAGTTCCATGAAGGCAGGGCTTTTTGTCTTTTGTTCTGTGTTGTATTTCTAGCATCCAAAACAGTACATGGCACAATGTTGGCCCTCAGTGCATGAATGGAGTCAGTGCATAGTGTTCACCTGATGGAATTGATTTAATTGATTCCCTGTTGTTGAACATATAAGTTGATTACAAGTTTTGGCTACTATAAACAATGCTAAGTTGAGTCTCTTTATTTTTATTTATTTATTTTTTTTGAGTTGGAGTCTCACTCTGTCGCCCAGACTGGAGTGCAGTGGCCACTCCCGGCCACCGCAGCCTCGACCTGCTGGGCTCCAACGATCCTTCCGCCTCAGCCTTCCGAGTAGCTGCAACTACAGGTGTGTGCTACCACGCCCGGCTGATTTTTTGATTTATTGTAGAGACGAGGTCTCGCCAAGTTGCCCAGGCGGGTCCCGAACCCACGGGCTCAGGCGATTCACTCATCTCAGCCTCCCAAGGCGTGGGATTACAGGCTGAGCCACCGAGCCCGGCTGATAAGGTTATTTTCAAGCTTCTCGTGTTCGTTTCGTAATTTCTTTCCTTTCCTTTTTTTTTCTTTTTTTTTGAGTTGGAGTCTCACTCTGTTCCTCAAACTGGAAGACTGGCGTGCAGTGACATGCTCCCAGCCACGCCAGCCTCGACCTGCTGGGCTCCAGGGATCCTTCCGCCTCAGCCTTCCAAGTAGCCAGAACTACAGGTGTGTGCTACCACGCCCGGCTAATTTTTTTTTTCTTTTTTTGATTTATTGTAGAGACCAGGTCTCGCCAAGTTGCCCAGGTGGGTCGCGAACCCGTGGGCTCAGGCAATTCACTCACCTCGGCCTCCCAAAGTGCTAGGATTACAGGCTGAGCCACCGAGCCCAGGCTTAATTTCTTTTCAAAGGTTTTTTTTCTTTTTTTCACAAATCAAGACCTGGTGACTCACAACTGTAATCCCAGCCCTTTGGGAGGCTAAGGCAGGAGGATCACTTGAGCCTGGAAGTTTGAGACTGACCTGGGCAACATAGTGAGAACTCACTCTACAAAATATCAAAAACTAGTCGGGTGTGGTTGTATGCACCTATAGTCAGGAGGCTGAAGCAGGAGGATCGTCTGAGTCTAGGAGTTCAAGACGGCAGTGAGCCGTGATTGTACAACTGCACTCCGCCTGGGCCATGGAGTGACACTCCAGCTAAAAAAATTAATAAACAAGAAAAAGAAAAAAACAGCAAAGTTTTGTTTTTACAAATCTGTTCATTTTCTTACCAATAATGTATGAGAGTTTTTTCCTTTACTACCATCACAAGTTTTTTCATCTTTGCCAACTTTATAGCATAAAAAAATTCATTGTCATTTTAACATTTATTTATTTTATGACTTTTGAGCATGGTATTTATTTTTCTACTCATTCCCACTCATTGTTTAAATTATACATTTACATATGTGTAAGTTATGAACTCACCACCCAGCTTCAGGAATAGAACATAGTTCATGCTGACTAAGTTTCCTGAGGGCCTATCTCTTATCCCAGTCACAGAAGTAACCATGGCCCTGAATTTTGGTTTTCGGGTCCTGTTTTATTTTTTTCACGTGTCTCCCTAAACAAAATCTTATTCAGTTTTGTTTTTGACTTTTATAAAAATATATCATCCTACATGTAGTCTTATAAAGTTTTCTTTTTCTAACTCAACATTAAGCTTCTACACCCATTCATGTTATTGAATATTACTATATTTTGTTCATTTTCGTGTTGCAAAGTATCCCTTTTTGTGACTATTCCACAGCTTTAAAATTCATCCTCCCATTGATAGACATTTGGGTTTCCAGAGTGTTTTGCTATTTCAAACAGTGTAACTGTGGACATTATTGAACCTGTCTCCTGTTGTGCAGATATACATTTCTTGAAGGTATGACCCTAGAAGCGGGATGCTAGGTAGTGGGGTGTACAAGGCTTCATCGTTACAAGAGGATGCTCAACTGTTTTCTGAAGTGAGAGCAGAGTTTCAGATTCCATTAAGAACTGCTGTCCTTGCCATGGTGTCCCCCCTAAATTCATATGCTGATACCGAATGTTTGTGTCCCCCCTAAATTCATATGCTGATACCGAAGCCTCAATTCAATAGTACTAAGAGGAGAGGACTATAGGCGGTGATCAGGTCCCATGGGATTAGCATCCCTAAAAGCGAGCCCCAAGGGAGCTTATTTGTTCCTTCTGCCAAGTGAGGACACACAGATGGCGCCATCTATGAGGAACGGGCCCTCATCAGACACCAATCTGCTGGCGCCTTGATCATGGACTTCCTGGTCTCCAGAACTATGAGCAATATGTTTCCATTGTTTGTAAGTTGCTCAGTCCACAGTATTTTGTTATAGCAGCCGAAATGGACTAAGACAGATCCTTAGCCCCAGATATATTAAGTTAGGGCTTAACTGCAGGGTCATGCACCCTCTATAAAGTGGTGGTATTTCTTCAGAATTCTTGAAGGTTATGCTTACCTAGAGTTTTACAGCTTTCTTCAATTTTTAGTGAATTGGTTGTTTATTTGTTTGTTTTTTGAGTTGGAGTCTCACTCTGTCACCCAAACTGGAGTGCAGTGGCCGCTCCCGGCCACCACAACCTCGACCTGCTGGACTCCGGCGATC
>NW_007038898.1:70739-95081 GCF_000164805.1 Carlito syrichta | reverse complement strand
TACAGGCATGCGCTACCACGCCTGGCTGATTTTTTGATTTATTGTAGAGATGAGGTCTCGCTGCCCAGGCGGGTCTCGAACCCGCGGGCTCAGGCAATCCACTCACCTCAGCCTCCCAAAGGCGCAGGATTACAGTCTGAGCCACCGAGCCCGGCTGTTTGTTTGTTTTTGAGTCAGAGTCTCACTCTGTCGCCCAGGCTGGAGGGCAGTGGCATGCTCATGACCACTGCTGGACTCAGGCAATCCTTTTGCCTCAGTCTTCCAAGTAGCTGGAAACACAGGCATGCCATCACCCCTGGCTAATTTTTTTTTTAATTGTAGAGATGAGGTTTTGCCAAGTGGCCCAGGCTGGTCTTGAACCCATGGGCTCAGGCACTCCTCTCACCTTGGCCTCCCAAAATGCTGGGATTATAGGCGTGAGCCACCGTACCTGGCAGTGATTTGTAATCTGTGTGTCCTAGGTTGGATGGGCTTTCTTCTATTTTGGAATCTGGACACATGTATTCATACTCAGATGGCTCAATAAATGGAATCTGGGTGAAAACAACGCCTAGGGATAGGCTTCTGGACGTTGGGTACATCCTAAGGTCTCAAGTTATCATCTTAGGGTAAAACAGAAGTGTCACTAGATAGGAGATAGCTCTCTACTCTACCTGAGAGGAATCTTAGTTATTGAAACAGCTCCCCAGGAAGTGCCCTGTGGGCACAACTAACCCTCCCATCCAGATCTGGGGGATTGTAACTACACTTCAGAATTTACCTTTACATTCAGGGTGAATCCTAAAAAAAGGGACTTGATGCTTCCTTAGACAGTGGGGGGACTAGGTTCTGAAATGGACATTACCAAGAACTGGCTAGCCCTATGACATTAATTAATTAATTAATTAATTATTGAGTTGGAGTTTCACCCTGTTGCCCAGGTTGGAGCACAGAGACATGCTTACAGCCACCACAGCCTCAACCTGCTGGGCTCAGGTGATACTTCCGCCTCAGCCTTCCAAGTAACCGAAACCACAGGCATGCGCCACCACGCCTGGGTAGCCCTATGACATTTAAATATTTCTTCAAACATGGATCTTGCTCATACCCTGATGATCCAACTAGGGTTTTGTTTGTTTGTTTGATTGGTTGGTTGGTTTTTCTTGAGTTGGAGTCTCACTCTGTCGCCCAGACTAGAGTACAGTGGCTGCTCCTGGCCACCGCAGCCTCGACCTGCTGGGCTCCGGCCATCCTTCCGCCTCAGCCTTCCCAGTAGCTGGAATTACAGGCATGCGCTACCACGCCCGGCTGATTTTTTTGATTAATTGTAGAGATGAGGTCTCGCCTGCCCAGGCGGGTCTCGAACCGGCGGGCTCAAGCAATCCACTCATCTCAGCCTCCCAAAGGCGTGGGATTACAGGCTGAGCTACCGAGCCCGGCTAGGTTTTGTTTTTTGTTTTGCCTGTGTACTTCTTATTTTAAAGGAGATTGTCAACTAGAGAAGCTTACATTCTTAATTCA
Organism: Carlito syrichta; assembly: GCF_000164805.1. Taxonomy (NCBI): domain Eukaryota; kingdom Metazoa; phylum Chordata; class Mammalia; order Primates; family Tarsiidae; genus Carlito; species Carlito syrichta. The sequence continues at coordinate 93,581 of NW_007038898.1, read as the reverse complement.
GATATGGTTTCTCCAGCACTTCAGGAGGCCAAGGTGGGAGGATTGCTTGGGCTCAGGAATTTGAGACCTGCCTGGGCAACACAACGAGACCCATCTCTATATTAGCTGGGCATGGTGGCACGTGTATAGTCCCAGCTATTAGTCCCAGCTATTAAGGAGGCTGAGGTGGAAAGATTGCCTGAGCCCAGGAGGTCAAGGTAGCGGTGAGTTGTGATCATGACCCTGTACTCCAACCTGGGTGACTGACACCCAGACTAAGACAAACAAACAAAAAACACCAAAACAAACAAACAACAAACAAAAAGTACTATGAAAGCAAAATGAAGAATATGAGAGATCATTACAGCGACACCTACTTTACAGTATATCACCGGCTCTTTTACATACTTTCAGCATCTTGCTGGAAAGAGGACACATGAGAATTTGTAATCACCACATCTGTTGGTATAGGTCACTGCTTCAGGATTATAGCAAGAAAACGACAGCTCATAGTCCAGTATCATACTCAAGGAAAAGCATACAAAGTCCTGAATTTGGAATGGAACTGAACTCCAAACTTCTCTGTTCTGCTTCGGCCAATTGAATACTATTTTTAAATAGCCTTATTGTTTTTGTAGCAATGATACTTTCTTATTTTAATAGTTAAAGAAATGTAGAATACAAAAAAGAACACAAAAATTATCCAAAGTTTCATAGCTGGTTAAACTCACTGTGAACATTTTGTTATAGTTTTCCAGCCTTCTCTCTACTTAGAGACTTTCTATACTTTCATACATATGTGAATGAATGTGATGCTGTTTCATAATCTTCTCTTTTCATACAATAAAATGCAGGGATTGACCAGGCACAGTGGCTCATGCCTGTAATCCTAGCACTTTGGAAGGACGAGGTGGGAGGAATGCTTGAGGCAAAGAGTTTGAGAATAGTCTGGGCAACAATGTGAGACCCAGTCTCTACAAAAAATTTTTTAAAAAATTGCTGGGCATGATGGTGCACACCTGTATTCCCAGCTACTTGGGAGGCTGAAGAGGGAAGATCACTTGAGTCTAGGAGTTGGAGGCTGTAGTGAACTATAATTGAACTATTGCACTTCCTCTTGGGTGACAGAGTGAGACCTTGTCTCTAAAAATAAAACAAACCCAAAACTTAGGTTAATTAATAGGCAACACACACATTTCTCTCTTGCTTGGTCTGTAACTGAGAAATCCCATGGGCTAGAGTACCCAAGCATTTATTTTTTATTTTTGAGCTGGAGTCTCACTCTGTTGCCCAACTGGCGTGCAGTGGCACACTCACGGCCACCCCAGCGTCGACCTGCTGGGCTCCAACGATCCTTCCACCTTAGCCTTCTAAGTAGCCAAAACTACAAGTGCACACTACCATGCCTGGCTTATTTTTTTGGTTTATTGTAGAGACGAGGTCTCGCCAAGTTGCCTGGGCTAATCTCGAACCCACGGGCTCTGGCAATCCACTCACCTCAGCCTCCCAAAGTGCTAGGATTATAGACTTGTGCCATCGTGCCCGGCCTTGGCTAATTTTTTAAAGTTATTTTTTATTTTTTGTAGAGATGGGCTCTCATTACATCGACCAGGTTGGTTTTGAACTCCCGCCCTCGAGTGATCCTCTTGCCTTGGCCTCTCTGAGATTACAGGTGTGAGCCACCGTGCCTGGCCCGTCCTTATATCATAACAATGCTGTAGTAGACACCGTCCTGCCTGTAGTGGTGCATAGTCGAGTCTATCTGTGGAATAAATTCTTGAAAGCAGAATTAGTGGATCAAAGCTTATGAGTGTGTAACATTTCAATAGAAGCGTGTCAAGCTGACAGCGTGGATTTTTAAAGACATCATTAGCCTTCTCCATCTGTGGTCAGCTGGCAGGCTCAGGGGAGGCTTTGGCTGTGAGGACAGCTAAGAGTGCTCATTGTCACTGGGGAGTCACTGAGACAGGGCAGGCTGGGCCCAAGAGCCTGTCAGTGCTATCAAGCCACCAGCTTGTCCGAATTGGGGCAGATGGGCCTGGTGGCTAATTCTGCCAAATTTTTTGAAAATAAGTTAGTCAAACTCCTCTTTTCCTCAGTCTGTATTGTCCCTCTGGTAAGTGATAAAAATCATGCTGTTTATCACATTTCTGTCGTAAGCTCTCCTTCCATGTCGTACCAGATTAAGAGCAGAACAGATAATTATAGTTAGTGCTTGACAGCTGCTAAAAGAAATAGATTTTTTTTTCCTACTTCCTGGGCCTGTCGCCTGGCAAATTCTTTTAAGACTGAGAAGCCTAATATGAGGTTATCATCCATTTTTTAAATCTTCAATTTGTCATGTATCATTAAAGACATCTTTAAAAGACTCACAAAACTATGCAGCATGAAAAAATAAATACATTTAGTTTTGTAGGCCTAGGATGCGTTTTTCTAAATCTGAATCTTACTGCTGATTCAAAATGAAAGAAAAAAAAAGACTTTAACTGTAATATGCCTGCATGCGCTGCATGCGAATTAGAGCATTCCTTTCCTCACCCCATGCAAAACAATAAAGGAAAGCTGTTTCTGAATTAGAAAGGAAACTGAAATTGACAAATATTTCTGCTTGAAATTGGTTACTTCTACCTCCAACCCCAACCACATGAAAATAGAGTGGTTGGTAAGTATTAAGGGAAAATATTGCAGGAGCATCAGTCAGGTGTGTTCACTTGGCATTGTTCAAATTTTCATAAGAACGGTTCTGGCTCAGGTTAACATTTGGGAAAAGTCAGGCATGTCAAGCCCTCAATTAGATGCTCAATTAAATTTTGAGTTAATGAATCTATTCATTTTCCTTGTAAAAAATATTTACATAAAAATATTTATGGACCCTTAGAGAGGTTGGCATGGCTCAGAGTGGGAGGAATAATGCGATGTCTTGCTTATCTGTGGGTATGAAAAAATAATGGTTGGTCCTGTTTCCTTCTGTGACTGCTAAAAAGCAGAAGGATTACCTGAGGCCTTCCCGAAAATCAGAGAGAATGGCATCCAGCCTTCATTCCTTCCACCAAATTTCACTCTTGGCCCCCGGCCGCTTCTGCTTTGGCAAAGCGCGAGGTGCTAATGTGGACACCTGTTCCAGTGATGTCGCTGCAGGCTGGCCCTGAGGAACTATTGGTGCCTGGTCATGGAGGAAGGAAGCACCGTTATCCTACCTAGAACCCCACAGAGGAGGAGCTCTTCCCCTTCTACCTTGTAGCAGACACCACCTGAGAACACGAACTGAGGGAAATGGCTTGCAGTTGAGCATTCCATTTATTTACTTATTATTTATTTATTATGATGATGATTTTGAGTCAGGGTCTCACTCTGCCGCCCAGGCTGGAGTGCAGTGGCATGATCATGGCTCACCTTAGCTTTGACCTCCTGGGTCCAGACGATCCTCCTGCCTCAGCCTCCCAAGTAGCTGGAACTACAGGCATGTGCCACCACAACCAGCTAATTTTTCTTTTTTTTAAGTTTTTTGTAGAGACAGGGTCTCACTATGTTGCCTAGGCTGATTTTGAACTCCTGAGCTCAAGCAATCCTCCCGCCTTGGCCTCCGAAGTATTGGGATTACAGACTGAGCATTCCATGTTAGATCCCCTCCTCCAACTCCACCTCCCCTTTTCACAGTGGTCGATGTTAGAGCATCACTGCAGGCTCCGTGGCGGCCCTGTCCCCTTCTGCTGCTGTGGTGCGGGTATTGTCAGGTTTTACTCATAACCTTCTCCAGGCAGGACCCAGCAGCAGAGCCCCAGTGTGGGCCCCACACAGTAGTCTTGGCCTCATGGGGCTCCTGGCCTCACCCCTCTGACTGGTGACTGGCTGCCACCTGCACCCCCGAAAAGAAATGTCGCTTTCTTCAAAAGCCAGGTTTTTCCAGCAAAGGTTAGACCCCACCCCCTGAGTCCCATGAAAAGGAACATCTGTGCAGGGAACGGCCGGCTTTTATGAGGTCCCTGTTGGCTTACTGATAAGACGGGGCGATGGCTGCACCTGCTGCTCCTGTCACTTCTTTCCTGGTTGAGGGGATGACGCACTGTGGAGCCACGGTTTCACCTTCATCTTTACAGCTTTGCAGCCCTCTGGCAGCTTCTGAAGCGCCTTGCTAGTGTCTACCCAGAGAGGACAGCACTTCTCTTTTCTGGGTGGGACACGTGAAGCTGAACTTGGGCACTGTCATCAGGGCTGCCCCCAGGAGGTCTCACCATTTCCAGCAGAGAATAGACATGTGAAGAAATAACTGATTTAAATAATCACCTCCAGGCACTCTGCTCTCCTGCCTCCTTCCCTTTCATTAATTAATTCATTTATTTTTTGAGTTGGGGGTCTCACTCTGTCATCCAGACTGGAGTGCAGTGGCACAATCATAGCTCATCAAGCCACGTCCTCCAGGACTCAGGCGATCCTCCCACCTCAGCCTCCTGAGTAGCTGGGACTACAGGCACCTGCCACCGTGCCCAGCTAATTTTTTGATAATTTGTAGAGATGGAGTTTTGCTATTGCCCAGGCTGGTCTTGAATTCCTGGACTCAAGCTCCGTTCCACTTCAGCCTCCCAAAGTGCTGGGATTACAGGCATGAGGCCAGTCTAAACTTGTTTTTTAGTTTAGAAAAAACAGGTAATACATCCACGTGGTAATCAATTCAAAATGTATAAAGGAGGCATAAGAAAGGCCTGCGTCCTTTTCTCCATCACATGTATACAGACTTTTCTGATTTCTTAGCTGTTTCTAGAATGAAGGTGAAGTCAGCTGAGGCCCAAAGACTTGATCCCAGCTTTCGGGGACAGTGACTGGACTTCGCTGGTGCAGAAACTTTATCTAGAAATCTTTTCTGCAAGCACTCACTCAAATGCACTGCCACCCAACCCTGCCCACAGATCTGGTCCCCAGGCTGCAGCTGAACCCACTTAAGCAAGAGCTGGGCTTCTGTTTGCCTATAGGGCCAGGTTGGCAACAGGAGGCTGGCATCCCAGAGATGATTCTTTGCTCACTCATCTCCGGTTCACCAGGAGTTTGGGTCAGAATCTCAGTTGATGATCCTTGGCAATGGCCGAAGAGAAGACTTTGTCCCAGAGAATGGCCTGAGGTTTTCATCCGGTGTTTCTTTTGCACACATGATACAGACATCCACAGCCGCACTAATCGCTGGCATAGTGTTAGTTTCACAGGACACAGAGGCACCTGCCCAGGTGTCCGTTGGGCCTCTGTGACTCAGAGGACTCGCACATCACAGGTGTTCCCATAGCTGATAAGATCCCTTTGTGAGGTGCAGATACAAAGTCAAACAGTGTGAGAAGCTGTTTCTGTCATCCTCCCTCTTCCAATGGGCTAAGACTTCCTCATTTGCCCCGAAAAGAACATGTCACCTGAGAAACACAATGGCAGTGTCAGCTAAATGTTAGCTCCTGCCCATGGTGGTAAAATACTACTTCAGCCTTCTCCCCATAATCCCAGCTCTGAAAATCTTGCTAAAGAATCTTCTCGGGCAGGTGCAGTGGTTTGTGCCTGTAACCCCAGTACTTTGGGAGGCCAAGGCGAGAGGACCGCTTGAGCCCAGGAGTTTGAGATCATCCTGGGCAACACAGTAAGATCTTGTCTCTACAAAAAGTAAAGCAAAAAAACTAGCTGGGCAGGGTGACATGTGACCTGTAGTTCCAGCTACTCAGGAGGCTGAGGTGGGAGGATCGCCTGAGGCCAGGCCATTATTATGTGAATTGCACTCGCTGGGGTTGTACATTGCACAGCCTATACATCTGTACACGTCGACCCTGTATATACCAGGACTGTCCTGGTCTAATTTATATCCCCTCACCATATATTGGACTGATGCATATGTTTGCAGCATTTGTTTTTGGCATGGCAGCACTACAGTGTTGGGAGTTTGTTGCCTAGGCCAGTCTCAAACTCTTCGCCTTAGGTGATCATCCCACCTTGACCTCCCAAAGTGCTGAGATTATAGGCAAGAACTGTATTTTTTTTTTAATTTTTATTTATTTATTTATTTTTGAGTTGGAGTCTTACTCTGTCGCCCAAACTGGAGTGCAGTGGCCTCTCCTGGCCACCGCAGCCTCGACCTGCTGGGCTCCGGCAATCCTTCCGCCTCAGCCTTCCGAGTAGCCAGAATTACAGGCATGCGCTACCATGCCCGGCTGATTTTTTGATTTAGTGTAGAGATGAGGTCTCACCAAGTTGCCCAGGCGGGTCCCGAACCCGCAGGCTCAGGCAATTCACTCACCTCAGCCTCCCAAGGCGCGGGATTACAGGCTGAGCCACCGAGCCCGGCTAGGAACTGTATTTTAAATGCTAGGTCTGGTTGCCTGTGGAATTTTCATCATAAGCAGTTAGAGGTGAAGGTTTGGGGTTCAAGAGTAAGGACCCAGCTCAAGATATAAACTGAATCATCAGATCATCAAGGCGATTGAAATGATGAAAATAGCTTTGCTTGAGAGAGTGGGACTGAGAAAAGGCTAGATTTTTTTTTGGAATCCGAATCTCATTGTCACCCAGGCTGGAGTACAATGGTATGTTTATGGCCACTGCAGCCTTGACCTCGTGAGCGCAAGTGAGCCTCCAAGTAGCTGGAACCACAGGTATGCGCCACCACATCTGGCTAATTTTTTGATTTGCTATAGAGACAAGGTCTCACCAAGTTGCCCAGGTTGGTCTTGAACCCCTGGGCTCAGGTAATCCCCTCGCTTCTGCCTCTCAAAGTGCTGGGATGACAGGCATGAGCCACCGTGTGTGCGCTAAGGATTTTGATAGAACTATAAGATGTATAGGCAGAAGTGGAAGAAAAAGAGCAAATCGAAGAAAGCTGTGGAGTGAGGAGCAAACGGGTGCTGCTACTGGTGTGCTGTAAACATCTAACAACGGGCTCTCCAGGAGGTGAGGGGAAACCTTGATTTATAGTGTTTGCTGATTTCTGTGTGTGTGTGTGTGTGTGTGTTTAGAGGTACAAGTGCAAGTTTCTCACATGCATATACTGGAGGGAGGGTGCCAAAAAAAATTGAGCTGGAGTCTCACTCTGTTGCCCAGGATGGAGTGCAGTGACACGCTCACAGCCCCTACAGCCTCGACCTGCTGGGCTCAGGTGATCCTTCAGCCTTAGCCTTCCAAGTGGCTGGAACTACAGGCGTGGGCAACCATGTCTGGCTAATTTTTTGATTTATTATAGAAACGAGGTCTCACCAAGCTGCCCAGGCTGGTCTCAAACCCCTGGACTTGGGCAATCCTCTTGCCTTGGCTTCCCAAAGTGCTGAGATTAGAGGCTTGACCCACTGTGCCCAGCCCACGTATACACATTTTAAGTGAACTTAAAGGTGTTCGCCAGCATCAGAAGTGCCTGGATGCCGATGGTGACCACTTTGAGCACCTCTGGAAATTGTAGAACTCAGACGTGACTTGCATTCATCTTATCAAGTATTATCATTTTAATACAGTTTTTTTCCTTTCTTAAAATGTGTGTACATTTTTTGGGCACCCCCTGTATTTTGGCAGTGGTGAAGCTCAGGCTTTTAGTGTCTCCATCACCCGAGCAGTGAACGTTGTACTCAAGTGTTTGCTGATTTCCATGATATAAATACTCCATTGTAGTCAATCTCATACTATCAGTGTAGCTTAGCATGGGGTTGAGGAGAAATGAGCACAGTCATCTCTTGTAGCTCATAGCGGGTGCCGTCCTGATGGAAACAGAAGATTCTGCCAGGGTGAAGTGAGCAACATGTTTCAAAGATGAAGCGAGCCTCATAAAGCCAGATAATAGCAAGTGTTGGTGAGGATGTGGAGAAATTGGAACCTTCATATACTGCTGGTGGGAATATAAAATGATATAGCTGCTGTGGAAGTGGCTTTACAATTCCTCAAAAAGTTAAATGTATATAGAATATATATTTAAAAATTACCATATGGGCCAGGTGCAGTGGGTCACACTTGTAATCCCAGCACTTTGGGAGGCCAAGGCAGGAGGATTGCTTGAGTCCAGGGGTTTGAGACCAGCCTGAGCAACTTGGTGAGACTTCGGCTCTACAATAAATCAAAAAGTTAGCCGGGTATGGTGGCACACACCTGTAGTTCCAGTTACTTGGGAGACTGAGGTAGAAGGATCGCCTGAGCCCTGCAGGTCGAGGCTGCGGTAGCTGTGATAGGGCCACTGCATTCTAGCCTTGGTGACAGAGGGAGACTCTGACTCAAAAAAAAAAAAAAAAAAAGCTACCGTATGACCTGGCAGTTCCACTATAGGTATATTCTTAAGAGAACTGAAAACATATATTCACAAAAATGTGGACCGGGCTCAGTGACTCAGCCTGTAATCCCAGCACTTTGGGAGGCCGAGGCGAAAGGATTGCCTGAGCCTGCGGGTTTGAGACCAGCCTGGGCAACTTGGTGAGACCTTGTCTCTACAATAAATAAGAAATTAGCCGGGCGTGGTAGCACGCACCTATAGTTCTGGCTACTTGGAAGGCTGAGGCGGAAGGATCCCTGGAGCCCTGCAGGTCGATGCTGGGGTGACCGTGAACGTGCCACTGCACTCCAGCCTGGGTGACGGAATGAGACTCCAACTCAAAAAAAAAAAAAGTATACATAATTGTCCATAGCAGAATAATAATTTTCATAGTAGCCAAAAAGTGGAAACAACTCAAATGTCCATTGTCTGATAGATAAATAAAATGTGGTTACCCACACAATGGGAAATTATTCGGTCATAAAAAAGGAATTAAGTGCTCAAACTATACTACAATATGGATCACTTACTGCTTGAAAACGTTACGCTAAGTAAAAGAAGCCAGACCCAAAAGACCACATATTGTATGATTCTATTTATAGGAAGTGTCCACAATAGGTCAATCCATAAAGACAGAAAAGAGACTCATAGTCACCAGGGGCTATTGTGGAGGATAGGGTGATCGCTAATGGGTACCGCATTTCTTTCGGGGGTGATGAAAATATTCTGGGAGTAGATTGTGGTGACGTGTGCATAGCCTTGTGAAAATACTAAAAACCACCAAACCATACAACTTAGAAGGGTGAATTTTAAAGTATGTGATTTATATCTCAGTTTTTTTCTTAAAAATTTGTTTTATTTTAAAGATGTGGGGTACAATTCAGGGTTAGTTATACAAATGTTCATTATGCAGCTACCCTTGTTGATGAGGTGTGCCCCCCCTTCCCTGGCAGTTTCCCACTACTGCCAATCCCACCCCCCCATATCTCAATTTTTAAAAAAAGGTAAAATAAGCTTCAGCTGCCTATAAATTTTAACTTAATCTTAAGAGTTATTGGGAGCCACTATTTTGGAGACGGAAGATGAATTGCTTAAAGCCCTATTTTAAGAAACGATGAGGGTGGATTGAATACTCTGAAGCCCAGACTTTGACTTCTGCTCTCACTTTCGAATGCTTTTCTTAGAAACAAGTTCTAGAATTGATCTTTTCTCTCAGTACTTTGGATATACTTTGCATTGTCTTCGAGTTTTATTGTATTATGGAAACAGTTGCTGTTAGCATAATTTTGTATTTTTAGAAGTATTTTGTCTTTTTATCTTTTTTCTCTGCTTTCTTTAAGAACCTGACAACTTCTAGAAACAAAAATAAGCAAATAAATATTATACATATATTATATGTGTGTGTGTGGTGTATGTGTGTGTATGTATGTATGACTTGAATGTGTTTCCTCCAATATTCAGGTGTTGCCAATGTGACCATATTGAAAGGTGGAGCCTTTAATCAGTGACTAGGCCACATAGGTTTCTTCCCCATGAATGCCTCTTATAAAGGGACATGACAGAGGGGTTGAGCCCTTTTTCTGCCCTTCTGCTGTGAGCCTTGTAAGGAAGCAACAAGTAGGCCCTCACCAGACACCAGATGCTGGGTCCTTCGTCTTGGACTTCCCAGCCTCTAGAACTGTGAGAAAACGCATTTCTGTTCGATTTAAATGACCTGGTCTCAGGTATTTTGTTGTAGCAGCACCACCACACCTACCTAACTAAATTGCATCTTTTTAAGTAAATGACACAATTTTTAAATTATTCTAAAATGAAAAGACAGAGGAAACTTAAATGCACGTTACTAAGTGAGAGAAGTCAGTCTGAAAAGGCCACATGCTATATGATGACAACTAAGTGGCATTCTGGGAAAGGCAACACTTTGGAGACAGTAAAGGATCAGTGGCTGCTGGGGATTGTGTGTGTGGGTGGGCACATGAATAGGCAGAGCAAAGAGAAGTCTCTGCGGTGAAACAACTCTGCATGCTGTCATGGCTAACACGTGTCATTCATTACACATTCATCTGAACCCATAGAATGTACAACAAGAGTGAGCGCTAATGGCAACTGAGGACTGAGTGATGTATTAATGCAGCTTCATCAGCGCAACAAACATACCACTCTGGTGGGGATGTTGATGACGGGGGAGGCCGTGCATTGGTGGGGACGGGGGTTGGGGGGTATGGGAGATTGCTATACCCTCTGCTCAATTTTGCTGTGAATCTAAAATTGCTCTAAAAATAGAGTCTGGGCCGGGCACAGTGGCTCAAGCCTGTAATCCCAGCACTTTGGGAGACCGAGACAAGAGGATTGCCTGAGCCCAAGGGTTTGAGACCTGCCTGGGCAACTTGGCAAGACCTCGTCTCTACAATGAATAAAAAAAAATTAGCTGAGCATGGTAGCACATGCCTGTAGTTCCGGCTAATTGGAAGGCTGAGGCGGAAGGATTGCCTGAGCCTAGCAGGTCGAGGCTGCAGTGGCCATAAGTGTGCCACTGCATTCCAGCCTGGACGACAGAGTGAGACTCCAACTCAAAAATAAAATAAAATAAATAAAAATAAAGTCTGGCCAAACACAGTGGCTCATGCCTATAATTCCCAGCATTTTGGGAGGCTGAGGTGGGAGGATCACTTAAGCCCAGGAGTTCAAGACTAGCCAAGGCAACATAGTAAGATCTCGTCTCTTAATTTTAAATTTTAAAAAAATTTAAAAATTAGCCAGGTGTGGTGGCATGCGCCATCCCAACTAAAAAAAAAATAGAGTCTGCTATTTAAAATGTTATTTTAGAAAATATCTTGAAGACTCTTGAGAACACATATGAGAACCCTCAGGGGTCTGGGGACCCCAGTTTGAGAAATAGTGTTCTAGGACCTTGAGTATTGCAACTGCTCATGAATATTTGTTCCTATGACGGAAGCCCTATCAGTCGACCTAGCTCTGCAGACTAGAAGTCTGTCCTTCAGGTTCAAGTTCTCCATCATAAACAGCTAATACATCCAAACAGGATATGACCTGGGCCAGGGCCAGGTTGGATTAAAAGCTCAGATGAAACACATTTAATGGAACATTTTGATCTCATTAAGAAGTGAGAGAAGCGCATCTTTGAAATAAAACCCTGACTGACAGACAGATATATGTGCCACGCTCTATCAGAAAGGGATTGGATTTTATTAAGGGGCCTTTTGCTTCTTGGTGACAAAGTCACTTCAATCCTAGGGATATTTACAAACTATACTGAAAAACCCTCTGCACCTGACAGACTGGCCACAGTTATGGTGTGTCGCAAACATCCTGGCCAGCCTTTGTCTTGGAGAGATGAGCTCTGGGGAGTTGCTGGGGAAGAAAAGGTGGAAAAAGGACAGGTGTGGCTCCATATGCATGTGAAGATGGGGTCAGGAGGAGGGCGAGTCAGGGCAGGCAGGAGAAAATCGAGGCGGGTCTAACCCTTGAGGATTATCACTTTCAGGCTAGAAATGTCAGCGGGCTCCTTTCTCTCAGGTGATAACACCTGGGGCCCCTTCAAAAGCCCTCTTCTGGCAGGGTCGTAGCAGTAGCTGGCTTTAAAAGAAAACGCAATTTACAAGAGTTTTCCCGAACATAATGTAATCATCCAGAGAGTTGGGTGTTATCCAGTTTTGCAGGGGGCAGTGGGTAATCTATTTAATCATCTCATCAGGGTGCCTTCTCTGGGTGCCAGTCTGCCCAGCTGGAGAATAAAAGGAAAGGTCCTCTCCCCCCACCCTGCCCTTCATAACAGGACACAGTCAGGTCACTGTGACCTGAGCCTCAACCAGACCATCCACCCAAAACCCAAATGGGGGGCACCCCAAAGCAAAAAATGCAAAGAACAGGCATTCAGGAAACCATCTGGTCTGGGCCTGAGTCTCATCTGGGGGACTAAGGTTTTCAAATTCTTTTCTTTTTTTTTAAGAACCACATATGAGACATGGTTTTCTGTGTTCCTGTGTTAAGGGGAGCTCATTCATTCTTCCCGCTATGGGCTGGTCTTTCCCTAACAGTCAGGGAACCTTTGGAGGGTGACAGAGGTAACAAAGGGCTCCCATTAACTGTGGCTTGATTAATGGCGTGGTCTGGGTCAGGTGCCTTTGAAGCAAAGAAACCTTTGCAATGACCTGTCTACCCTGCCGTGCCGGTTCAGGACACTGGCCTGGCCAACCCTGACCCCCATCTTGACTTTCTCCCCCAAGGATTGGGTTCAGGGACAACGGGAGGAAGAGTTAAACCTGAGGCTGGGGGGAGAGCAGGAGGCAGCCTCCAAGCCTTGAGGGCCTCTGTCAGAGGTTGGCTCTAGCCCAAACCCAGGTTTACTTAAGAATCTGTTTCTTCACGTGGCCCTGACCCAGCCAAGACAAACCTAAGTCCTATTGATTGGCTTCCCAGGCCAGTGGTGTGACTTTAAGCAACAGTGGCTCAGTGACTTCCCGACTCAGAATGTGAGATCACCCCATCTCTGTTCTCTGCGGGGTAGGGGAGTAGGTGGCAGGAAGTAATCCCCTCTCAAGTCTTTGGGGAGTTATTCTCAGCCCTGCTAATGTTGTACTCAGCTGTCCCCTCTCATCCAAGATGTACAATTAAGCTTTGTGAATTTTCATGTACATAAATTTTATCTTTAAAAGAAGAACCAGGGCCAGGCACTGTGGCTCACACCTGTAATCCCAGCACTTTGGGAGGCCGAGGCGAGAGGATTACCTGAGGCCTCGAGACCAGCCTGGGCAATTTGGCAAGACCTCATATCTACAATGAAAATTTAAAAATTAGCTGGGCATGGTGGCTCGCACCTGTGGTTCCAGCTATTTGAAAGATAGGTGAAAGAATCGCCTGAACCCTGCAGGTCAAGGCTGCGGTGGCCATGAGCATGCCACTGCACTCCAGCCTGGGCGACAGAGTGAGACTCCAACTCTAAATAAATACATAAAATAAACGAAGAACCATAAAAGATAACAATCTCATGTGTGAAGGGTGGGGGAGGTAAATGGGAAGCGGGTGGAGGTAGGAGAAGCCAGAGAGACAGACACTGGCCAGTATCGATGCTGTGTGATGGCATGTGGACACTTTTTTTGGGTGCTATTTTGCTTTTAAAAAATATACACTTGTTCAAGACCCACCCGGGCAACTTGGCGAGACCTCATCTCTACAATAAATTAAAAAATCAGCTGGGCATGGTAGCATGTGCCTGTAGTTCCAGCTACTCGGAAGGCTGAGGCGGAAGGATCGCCGGAGCCCAGCAGGTCGAGGCTGCGGTGGCCAGGAGCGGCCACTGCACTCCAGTCTGGGCGACAGAGTGAGACTCTGACTCAAAAAAACAAACAAACAGGGAAAATGGGACAAAACTCAAGGTCCCACCGTAGAGGAATGGTTCAAGAAACTGTGATGCCACCATTAAGGGTGCAGGAAAATGCTTGTGACCTGAAACAGAATGGAAAAAAAATTGAGAATACAAAACAGACAGTGTACTATGTGATTTTCATTCTGCATTTGTACATGGATGTAGAGAAACAGAATCTGAAAAGAAATGTCAGCAAAATGTCCAAAGTAGTTGCTTGGTGGATTTGTGGTAGATTTTTATTTTCGTCTGTATTTTCATCTTTTCTACAATCAACATGCATTACTTTGATAATTATTTTAAAAACTAAGATGTGCTATTTTGAAGGAAAAGAAGGAAAAGAAGAATATGGAAGGAGGGACAGATTTCCATGCAAATATCAGCCAGAAATAATATCTTGAAAGGAATCTTAAGACATTAGAAATCGGCTGAATGCGATGGCTCATGCCTATCATCCCAGCACTTTGGGAGGCGGAGGCAACAGAATTGCTTGTGCCTCGGAGTTCTGTACCAGCCTAGGCAACATAGTGAAACCTACAAAATTAGCTGGGCATGGTGGTGTGCACCTGTAGTCCCAGCTACTCAGGAAACTGAGATCAAAGGCTCGCCTGAGCCCAGGAGGTCGAGGCTGTGGTGAGCTACGATTGCCGTAATCACGCCACTGTACTCCAGCCTGTGTGACAGAGTGAAACCCTGACACGTACACACACAAAATCACCTAAGTTCAATTTTCTCATTTTACAGATGAAGAAACCGAGGCCTGGAACGAGTCAAATGTCCACCTGGGCACCTGACAGTCTCTCAGACGGCTTGTTTTAGGACACGTCTAGCCCTCACTTCTCTGAGTACCTTGCAGGCAGGGGAGTGTCATGTTAATCCCAAGGAGGCCCGTTCTAGTGGCAGCCCTTTGGCCCTCCAGCCAGTCTGGGCCGTTTCCCGGCATCTCTGGCCAGCTGGGCTGGAGGAACGCCCTGGCAGGAGGAAGGTGGCAGAGCAGTGGACCGACCACCGCCCCATCTCTCCAGCTCCTCCGTGGGTCGTTCTGCTCAGTCGTTCCCGTCGTCTCAGCTCTGCTGTTGCAGAGGTTACTGCTAAGCAGCTAGGCTCACTGTGTATGGGGCTGGCCTGTCCTGACTTTCAAATCACCATCACTTGGAAGGGGAACAGTGTGGCCCAGTGGTCAGTGTCAGGCTGGAGTCTGAGACATGTTAACTCTCGTGCCAGAGGCCTTAGTCAAGACCCTTCTGTGGAGAAGTGGGAGCAAGGAAGGACATGCCATGGCAATTAAGCTTATTTGTAGAAGTGTTTATGGTGTCCCCTCGTCTCCCTGCCAGCACACTCCCTGCCATATACACATCAAAGCTCTTTGACTACTCAGGAGGCTCAGGCAGGAGGATCCCCTAAATCCAGGAGGTGGAGGCCCTGGTGAGTTGTAATTGTGCCACTGAACTCCAGGCTGGGTGAAGTGTGAGACCCTGACTCTAAAAACAACTCTTTGACAACTGGGACTCTGTTTCAAGCACCACTACCTCCTCAGAACCTAGCATGCAATAAGCTCTAAATATATGCTTGTTGAATGTGACATGAATGAACACCATTTTCCTAGAACATAGAAGACCATGTTCCAAGTTTACAATATCTTCTGAGTTTAAACATGTGAATTCTAAAAGAGCAGAGTGTTTGGGGGAAAAACTGGAACTTAATACCTATTTGCACCATGGCAACACAGTGCTTTCGAGAGTTGTTAATAGCAAGGACGTGGACATCAGGGGCCCCCCGTGCACGGGCATATCCAGTGAGACCATCATGGTGTTAACTCTGCTTGCTGCCTGCCACTCCTCCCACTTGGTGTCTCTGAGTTTGGCCCATTATTTGGATGATAGTTAAAATTTTTTTTCCCACTAGCCGGGCGTGGTAGCGCATACCTGTAGTTCCAGCTCCTTGGAAGGCTGAGGCGGAAGGATCGCCGGAGCCCAGCAGATCGAGGCTGCGGTGGCCGGGAGCGGCCACTGCACTCCAGTCTGGGCGACAGAGTGAGACTCCAACTTAAAAAAATTTTTTTTTACCCAACAAAATTTAGAAAAAATGTATTTGGGGGGTATTTCTTAAATTTAGTCTACCAGATCTTCAGGCTTTTATTCTCTGGGGTCCTTAATAGAATAAGTCAAAAACTGGGCATATTCTACAGGACTTGTGGCATAGCCTTTACAGATTTTTATTGATTTTGAATTGGGGTCTCGCTCTGTTGTTCAGGCTGGAGTTCAGTGGCACGATCACAGGTCACCGCAGCCTCGACCTCCTGGCCTGAAGGGATCCTCCTGCCTCAGCCCCCCACCCAAGTAGCAGGGACTGTAGGCACACACCATCACGCATGCCTAATTTTCTGATTTATTGTAAAGATGAGATCTCACTATGTTGCCCAGGCTGGTCTCCAACCCCTGGGCTCAAGCAATTCTCCTGCCTTGGCCTCCCAAAGTGCTGGGATTACAAGTGTGATTATGCCTGGCCAAAAATTTTTTTAAATTGGAGTAAAATACACATAATGAAATTTGCCATCTTACCCATTTTGAAGTATACAGCTCAGTGGCATGAAATACACCCACACTGCTGTGTTGCCATCACTGGCACCACCGTCGTTATCCACAGAATGCTTCATCTCGCAGAACTGAACCACTGCACTCATCAGACAGCTGCTCCCCGTCCACCTCCTCCTGAACTCTGGCGAGCACTATTATTTTGACTCAGAATCTCCTCGAAGTGGAATCATGCAATATTCGTCCTTGTATGACTGGTGCATTTCACTGGGCATATGCTTAATTGTTATGACTCCGGGTTTTGGTTGGGGGAGCAAGGCCAGGCTTAGAACTGGGAGGTAAGGGGTGCTTATCCCTACCACCCCACTTTTCTGCCCTGTCCCTCGCTCGGTCTCCACCCACCTGAAGCCCCTGCTCAGGGGCTGCATGTCCTCATTCCCTGCATCCCATCCTCACTCAAACGGAGAGCGTCTGGGTGGCCTGGTGTGCCGCCTCCCCTGACAATCTCACCGAGGCTGTGGATGATAAGGAGACAGTAGGGCCTCCCCAGGGGGTCTGGACATGGGGCAAAAGCCACAGATGTCCTTGCTGAATCTCCAGCAGGCTTCAAACGCCTTTCAGACTTCCCGTTCCACTTGGCCTTGTACTTGGGTCCTTGTACCTTGTGCCTCGTTTGCAGTTGTTGATCCACTTGGCTCTTCCTGCCAAGTTTTCAGGACTTTATGAATGTCGTGAATGCTCGCAAACACCAGCAGCCCTGACCACAGACTCTAAACTCAGACAGCAGACTCCCAGTTATCTGGCCTTGAGCAAGTGACTTCACCTCTCCATGCCTCTATTTTCTCATCTGTAAAATGGTACTTGGTAAAATAATAGTACCTAGTTCATTGTTTGTTTGCTTTGTGTTAGGGTCTCTTCTCACTCTGTCACCCAGGCTGGAGTGCAGTGGCATTTAATCACGGCTTGCTGCAGCCTCAACCTCCTGGGCTCAGGCGATCCCTCCTGCCTCAGCCTCTTGAGTAGCTGGGAGTACAGGCGTGCGCCACCCTGCCTGGCTAATTTTTTGATTTCTTGTAGAGATGAGGTCTCACTCTGTTGCCCAGGCTGTTCTTGAACTCCTGGGCTTAAGCAATTCTCCCTCCTCGGCCTCCCAAAGTGCTGGGATGACAGACATCATCCAGTGCGCCTAGCACTGGGTTGTTTTGAAGATCAAAAAAACCTGTGTCAGGGGCTTGACCTACATCATGCTACATCAGGTGACAGCTACATCAGCTCACAGCTGACCTATCGCACGTGGAAAGAAGGCACACCCCCACCCCATCTCCTGGCAGAAGCGGCCCAACCAGAGGGCATGCCATCTGCGCGTGGAGCTCGAGCTAGGTCCCGCCCCTCCTCAAGCCCACAGCTAGCTAGCCTTCTGAGTAACCTGTGCACTGCACACAGCTCCGGGAGGTGGGTATTTTCATACCCTTGTTTTTCTTTCTTTTTTTTTTTTAAAGTAGGAGTCTCTGTTGCCCAGGCTGGAGTGCAGTGGCACGCTCATGGCCACCACAGCCTCGACCTGCTGGGCTTAGGCAATCCTTCCACCTTAGCCTTCCAAGTAGCTCGAACCACAGGTGTGCGCCCACCATATCTAGCTATTTTTTAAAAATTTATTGTAGAGACGAGGTCTCGCCAAGTTTCCCAGGCTGGTTCGAACCCCTGGACTCGGGCAATCCTCTTGCCTCCATGTATCCTCATTTTTCTTTCTTTCTTTTTTTTTTTTGAGTTGGAGTCTCACTCTGTCACCCAGACTGGAGTGCAGTGACACGCTTCCGGCCACTGCAGCCTTGACCTGCTGGTCTCTGGCAATCCTTCAGCCTTATCCTTCCAAGTAGCTGGATCTACAGGCGCGCGCTACCACACCCGGCTAATTTGTTTTAAATTTATTGTAGAGATGAGGTCTCGCCAAGTTGCCCAGGCGGGTCTCGAACCTGCTGGCTCAGGCAATTCACTCACTTCGGCCTCCCAAAGCGTGGGATTACAGGCTGAGCCACCGAGCCCGGCTATCCTCATTTTTCAACAAGGCAACTGTGGCTTAGGGAAGTCGAGCACTCCATGGTGATGGGGTGATGGGATCACTCATCTCACCTGATTATTTGGGGGCACACCAAAAGGGCTAGTCCCTATGCCTTCCCACCACCTGCGGTGTGAACCACACCTCTTTCTCACTAGCTCACCAGCTTAAACCTATCTGTTTGGTATTTGGACGACAGCTACATTACTGCTCTAGCATGTAGCCCATAGATTATCACCCATCCTAGTCTCTTTTGCTTCAATAATCATTTTAAAAAGCGAAGACATTATTGTCACTTTTTTCAAGTCGAGGTCTCACTCTGTTGCCTAGGCTGGTGTGCAGTGGCACGATCATGGCTCACTGCAACCTTAATTTCCTAGGCTCAAGTGATGCTCCCGCCTCAGCCTCCTGAGTAACTGGGACTACAGGCGTGTGCTACCACACCCGGGTAATTTTTCTGATTTATTTGTGGAGACGAGGTCTCACTATGTTGCCCAAGCTGGTCTCAAACTCCTGGCGTCAAGTGATCCTCCTACCTTGGCCTCCCAAAGTGATGGGATTACAGGCATGAGCTATTGCACTTAGCCAGCATATTATTTTGAAAGAAAGTGGGAGAAAGGTGGAAGGAAAGACAGATTTCCATCCAGGTAACATCCTGACTTGACAACTTTTTAAAAGGAAATCCTTTCAGCAGTCCATTTAATACTTAGACAGCAAGGACTAAAAATAATGTGGATCTGAGTGAATTCTTCTTCTAGAGCTGAGAGATCAATGTTACCAACAGGTAATCAATATTAGGCTTAGCAGATTCCAACTCAAGGTTTTTTCTTTCCCTTCTCATGCACCCATGTGTATTATTATGTGACTGGGTGATGCCAGGGAGAGATGGATTGACTAACGGTCCCCACCCCTTGAGTCTAAGCCCTTCTGTTTTTTTCCCCAATGAACAGGCAGTAGCCACTGCCTGCTGGGTCCCATTTACCAGTGTGACTTGGGTGTGTGTCTTATAATTGTGCATGCTGGGGAGGAAGGAATTGTATGCAGGAGACATGCACTGAGTGTGCCATGCACCTCCTTTGTGAATCTCTGTATTACACAGACTGTATGCTTTCAAAGACAGGTCATCAGGGAGTTGAGGCACCATCTGGGAATTGATGCGTTCACAGAATGTCGAAGAAATTGAGGAGTCCTGCCAGTGTGACCCGTGATTTAGCGCTCTAAGCTTAGATTTGAAGCAGGTGCATTGGAGCCAGCCACCTTGGATGATGTAAATATCCCCAAGTGACATGAAGTCAATTAGCATCTATTGAAAGGGAAATTGTCTCAGGTCTGGAACCATTTTCCCAGCAAGTCTCCCACCTGCGTGAGACCCCAAGGGCACCAGATGAAAGACAATGGAAAGTAGTGGATTGACCCAGGTACTTCTGAGAGGCCAAATGCAGTCAGAGTGAGCTGAAATCATCTGCTCTCCCAGATTGGGTATTTTAACACCAATTCTCAGGCCTTAGAAGTGAGCCCATAGCGGGGCTCAGTGGCTCAGCCTGTAGTCCTGCGCTTTGGGAGGCTGAGGTTAGTGAATTGCCTGAGCCCGCGGGTTCGAGACCCACCTGGGCAACTTGGCGAGACCTCATCTCTACGATAAATCAAAAAATCAGCCGGACGTGATAGCGCATACCTGTAATTCTGGCTACTCGGAAGGCTGAGGCTGAAGGATCGCCGGAACCCAGCAGGTTGAGGCTGCGGTGGCCGGGAGCAGCCACTGCACTCCAGTCTGGGCGACAGAGTGAGACTCCAACTCAAAAAAAAAAAAAAAAGAGAAGTGAACCCAGCTGCTAGCAGACAACCAGCATTGTCATATTTAATCTTTAGATTTGCCCGTGACATTTAGCCCATGTGAGTTTGTGTTTGATCAGCTCTATATGGGTAGAGGAGGATTCCTGGTGGAAAGGCCTGGGTTCTAGCTCAGTGATCAGGCTGTGTGACCTTGGACAAGTTATCCCACTCCACTGAGAGCCTCTTTTCTCATCCATATAATGAAGTAAACAACCCTTGCCCTGTTTGCCTTACAGGGAATCGTGAAGATAAATGAGATGGTGTTTGGGAACTGTGAGTGCACTATACACAAGACCAGCATGAGGCTGAGAGTGATGGCTCACTCCTGTAATCCCAGCACTCTGGGAGGCTGAGGCAGGAGGATTGCTTTAGGTCAGGAGTTCAAGGCCAGCCTGGGCAACATAGCAAGACTTCGTCTTTATAAAAAATTTGAAAAATTAGCCAGGCATGGTAGTGCACATTTGAAGTCCCAACTACTCAGGAGGCTGAGGCGGAAGGATTGCCTGAGCCCAGGGGCTTCAGGCGGCAATGAGCCGTGAGCTCAGGCGATCCTTCCCCCTCAGCCTCCCAAGTAGCTGGAACTACAGGCATGTCCCTGGCTAATTTCTTATGTATTGTAGAGACAAGGTCTCACCAAGTTGCCTAGGCTGGTCTCGAACCCCTGGACTCAGGCAATTCTCTCGTCTCGACTTCTCAAAGTGCTGGGATTACAGGCGTAAGCCACTGCACCTGGCTTTTACCCCTCATTCTTGTAGCACAACCCTTTTAAGAGCATCATTTTTAGAACTGTAATTGGCATGCCATATGTAGTTAACCTGTTTATCCTCAGAGAAACGGCAGCTCAAAGGCACAAAGAATTCGCATCCTGAGATTCTTTCTTTCCTAGATGATGTGACATCTAAATCCAAAGCCAAAGATTCTGGGCACAGTTAGGCTCCTGGTTCCTGGAATGTTCCCCTTCTCCTCTGGGTCTTCTCCCTCTAGATGAGAATGCCAAGTTTCCGGGCTGCTGTCCTGAGCTCACCGGGCACGTCTCCTGCCTCTGCACAGACCATATGTATTTGGTAATATTCATAATAGATAAAAGTACAAATGAAGCTCTAAAATTGTTCTCTCATCATCGTAAATTTCTGAAACTACAGCTCAAAAAATTATTACCGTATTTCAACAAGTCTGAGATGCTACTGCTTCAAAGACATGATTTTTTTATGTGCCACAAAGAAAGAAAAAAATCTCTATCAGTTAAAATATGCCAGGCGCTGTGGCTCACGCCTGCAATCCCAACACTTTGGGATGCTGAAGCAGGAGGATTGCTTGAGCCCAGGAGTTCAAGACCAGTCTAGGCAACATAGTAAGACCTCGTCTCTACAAAAAAAAAGAAAAAAAAATTAGCCAGGTGTGATGGCGCAAGCCTGTAGTCCCAACTAATCGGGAGGCTGAGACTGAAGGATTGCCTGAGCCCAGGAGGTTGAGGCTGTGATGAGGTGTGATCATGCCACTGCACTCCAGCCTGGGCGACAGAGTGAGACTCCGACTAAAAATAAAATAAGATAAAATATAAAATAAAATGCTTCCTTACTGTGTCAATTATAAGACACCTCTTGATTTCATAGCAGTTAAATGTGAGGAAAATGTGCATCTAAGAACAGACGAAATGCAGTCTATATACTATATTTACTTCTACAAAGTAAAACTTTTTGCTTTGGGTTCTGATGTATTATTAGATTTGCAAACTTCCAAATGGTCTCCCTTTTTGTCTCAGCTTCTTGAAGTTGTACAGGCTTAGCATGCATGCTTTTCTGAGGGTTGAAGCAGGACATTAATTCTGTTTTTCTTACAGACACAGTAATACAAAGTACCTCTGGGTTTGAATGTAGTTTTAGGTGAGTGCAGACTGTAAAACACTTGTCAGAGCCAAAGTCATCGCTGATTCCATGGTCTGTTGTTTATTACAAGATTGAAAAGAATAAGAAATGCCTGAGGGTATTTGGTACATCGATTGTTTTCCTTCTTCTAAGTGGAGCTTGTTGTTGTTTCATTTTGTGTGATTTGGCTGTTTTATTGTTGTTACTCAATTTATTCCTAGTCCATGTAAAACTACTGAACTGTGAGTTTCCCATTGTACTAAGGACTCAGATATGATCAGGCTCACGTGATGAGAGCACACACCTACCTGGGCTAAGTATGATATTTTCATAAAATGCAAGGGGGAATGTGTACTCTTTCTGGGTAGACAGGAGTGTGAGAAACACAGGGAAATAGAAATATAGCTTCAGGCTGGGTGCGGTGGCTCACATCTGTGATCCCAGCATTTGGGAGCCCAAGGCAGGATGATCGCTTGAATCCAGGAGTTTGAGACCAACCTGGGCAACATAGTGAGACCTCACCTCTACAGAAAAGTAAAAAAAAAAATAGCCGAGTATGGTGGTGCACGCTTATAGCACCAGCTACTTGGGAGGCTGAAGTAGAAGGATTGCCTGAGCCTAGAAGGTTGAGGCTGTGGTGAGTCGTGATTGTGCCGCTGCCTTCCCTGGGTGACGGAGTAAGGCCCCAACTCAAAAGAGGAAGGAAAGAAGTAAGGAAGGGAGGGAGGGAGTGGGGAAGGGAGGAAGATGTCTTCTGTGATCATCTTTTTTTTTCTTTGAGTTGGAGTCTCACTCTGTTGTCCAGACTGGAGAGCAGTGGTCGCTCCCAGCCACCGCAGCCTCGACTTGCAGGGCTCCGGCAATCCTTCCGCTCAGCCTTCCAAGTAGCTGGAACTACAGGCGCGCACTACCACGCCTGGCTAATTTTTTATTTATTGTAGAGA
>NW_007038898.1:64813-70719 GCF_000164805.1 Carlito syrichta | reverse complement strand
TTGCCCAGGCGGGTCTCGAACCCTCAGGCTCAGGCAGTCCACTCACCTCAGCCTCCCAAATCGCGGAATTACAGGCTGAGCCACCAAGCCCGGCTTTGTGATAATCTTTATACATTTTTTGTGGACCAGCCTTTCCATAGGACATTCTTCCATTCAGAACATCCTTGCTCTTAAGTTATACAGTTTGGGATAAGACAAACTCCACCTGTTTCCAGCCTGTCTTTTACTTACCTTCCCTTAATACTCTGCTCCATCAAGACATTGCTTATACATAACAGCAAAGAGAGTCACACACAAAAGATGTGTTTCTGGGCCAGGCGTGGTAGCTCATGCCTGTAATCTCAGCACTTTGGGAGGCAGAGGCAAGAGGATTGCCTGAACTCAGGGGTTTGAAACCAGCTTGGGTAACATGGCTGAGACCTTGTCTCTACAATCAATCAAAAAATTAGCCGGATATGGTGGCACATGCCTGTGGTTCCAACTGCTTGGAAGGCTGAGGCAGAAGGATCACCTGTGGTCGAGGCTGCGGTGGCCATGAGCACGCCACTCAGTGTGTCTGGGTGGCACATGAGACCCTGACTCAAAAAAAAAAAAAAAAAAGGACTAGGCCATGACTGGGTAATGATTCAATGCCCTCAGTTCTTGTACTTGCTTCATGTCGTCAGCTTCCTGCTAGGAGTCCCAGGACCTGTGACTGTGATGATGTCAGTAGCCATCGTGCTTGGGTGGGAGCGGCTGGGACACTTCATGTTTGCTGCTAACGCATGTTTTCCCACTGTTCTCTCCCCTGCAGTCCGAGTACCACTACGAGTACACTGCGTGTGACAGCACGGGTTCCAGGTGGAGGGTCGCCGTGCCACACACCCCAGGCCTGTGCACCAGCCTCCCCGACCCGGTCAAGGGCACCGAGTGCTGTAAGCAGCTGTTCTGCTCCAGGGCCTCCCTGCCACTCGATTTGGTCTCTCCTTGAAGCCTCCTACTGTCCACACTGGGCTGCTCATGGCAGTGTAACCGCCTTAAAGAATCAGATCTCTTTCCAGTTAGTCACTGTCCCTAACCCTTTGGAAGTTTGGTGCAGAAATATTATCTCAGGCTGAGTGCAATGGCTCACACCTGTAATCCCAGCACTTTGGGAGGCCAAGGTGGGAGGATTGATTGAGCCCAGGAGTTCAAGATCAGCCATGGCAACATAGCAAAACCTCATCTCTACAAAAATTTTAAAAATTAGCGGGGCGTGATGGTGCGCCTGGAGTCCCAGCTACTTGAGAGGCTGAGGTGAAAGGAACACCTGAGCCCAGGAGGTCGAGGCTGAGGTGAGTTGTGACTGTGCTGCTGATTTCTAGCCTGGGTGACAGAGCGAGACTCTGAGTAAAAAAATAAAAAAAGAAAGAAGAGAGATCCTATTTCATGGATGCACATGGGATATTTGAATTGGTTTTCCTTAAAAACAATGTAAATACCATCAGTGGATACAGCATAAGCAATTCCTGCTATGTGCCACTCAGATTTTTTTTTTCTGTTTGCATACATTCTCTTTTTTGCCTGTTTATGTATCTCCAAACTATACTCACTCACCAGCTGCAATCAGTCATTAGAGAAGATTGAGATTTGCTTTCGTTCTCAGAAAGGAAGCAAGAGAGGATACATTTCTGCAGAGACATCCTTTGAAATGCACCAGGCATCATTTAGGAGACAAGAATCTCCTGACTGAATCTGTGCAAGAGGAAAGGCAGTGACTTACCACAGCACCAGTCCCCATCTCTGTGGCTCTCACCTGTAATCTAAGCACTTTGGGAGGCCAAGGCGGGAGGATCGCTTGAGCCCAGGAGATCAAGACCAGCCTGAGCAACATAGCGAGACCTCGTCTCTACAAAAAATCAAAATATAAACCAGGCAGGGTGACACACACCTGTAGTCCCAGCTATTCAGGAGATTGAGGCACAAGGACCGCCTGAGCCTAGGAGGTTGAAGCTGTGGTGAGGCTTGATCCTGCCACTGCACTCCAACCTGGGCAACAGAGTTATGGGCTGGGCACGGTGACTCATACCTGTAATCATAGCACTTTGGGAGGCCGAAGCAGGAGAATTACTTGAGCCCAGGAGTTCAAGATCAGCCTAGGGAATATAGCAAGACCTCGTCTCCATGTAAAAAAAAAAAAAAATTATATATATATATAATTTTTTTTTAAAGAAGAGAACGAGTTATGGATGCTTAGGGAGCAGAAGCAGCTGGAAGGACCACTTGAACCAAAACTTGGAGAGGAAAGGATAGGGACACATTTAGGGCAGAGCATGTGATCCAGGCGGAGGCAGCACAGAGACTATGGCGGAGGTGGGGCGAAGTGGAAAAAGATCTGTAGAAGGGGTTCAGGCAGGGAAGGGAGAGACATTGTGGAAGACCTTGAATGCCGGGCTGAGCGCTTAATTCTATGGCCTAAAGAGAGTGCCTGATTGTTCTTTAAATAAGGGGAATAGGCTGGGCGCAGTGGCTCACGCCTGTCATCCCTGCACTTTGGGAGGCCTAGGCGAGAGGATTGCCTAAGCTCAGGGGTTGGAGACCAGCCTGGGCAACTTGGTGAGACTTCGTCTCTCTAATAAATAAAAAAATTAGCCGAGCGTGGTGGCAAATGCCTGTGGTTCCAATTGCTTGAAAAGCCTGAGTCCAAAAGGTCGAGGCTGTGGGTGTCATGAGCGTGCCACTGCACTCTAGCCTGGGCAACAGAGTGAGACTCCAACTCAAAAATCAATCAGTCAACCAATCAATGGAATAATAGTGCTTGTCAGTGTTGTAGAAGGTTCTGCTGACCCCAGAGTGAGGACAAACCAGAACAAGAAGCTAGTTAGAAGGGCGTTGCAATGGCGGGGTGAACAGGTCAATGGAATCCCGGCTCTCCTGGTGGCAGTAGAAACAGAAAGGCAGCGGCCAGGGACGCAGGGGAAAATTCAAGGCTGAGGGGCCGTGTGCCACCCAACGGGGCCAGCAGGACAGGCCAGGGCGTCCTCTTCACTGGAGAACTCTCAGAATGGCCAAGGCACCTCTCCAGAGGAAATCAGACGGGGAGATGCCAAAAGCCCCCAGCAAGGCAGAGTGCCTGTGGCCCTACCTCTGTTTTATTTTTTGGTTTTTTTTGTTTGAGTCCAAGTCTCACTCTGTCATCTTAGGCTAGAGTGAAGTGGCACGATCACAGCTCCCCACACTCTCAATGTCCTGGGCTCAGGCGATCCTTCTGCCTTAGCCTCCCGAGTAACTGGGACTATAGCAGTACGCTACCACACCTGGCTAATATTTTTTGACTGTTTGTAGGATGAGGTCTCTCTATGTTGCCCAGGCTGGTCTCAAACTCCTGGGCTCAAGCAATCCTCCTCCTTCGGCCTCCCAAAGTATTGGGATTGCAGGCGTGAGTCACGATGCCTGGTCAATTTTTTTAATGGCTTTATTGGTATGCAATTTTATTGCCACTGAATTCACCCCTTTAAGGATAAAATTCAGTGTTTTGTTTGTTTTTTTTGAGTTGGAGTCTCTGTCCAGGCTAGAGTGCAGTAGCATACTCATGGCCACCGCAGCCTCGACCTGCTGGGCTCAGACAATCCTTCCACCTCAGTCTTCTAAGTAGCTGGAACTACAGGCACACGCCAC
Organism: Carlito syrichta; assembly: GCF_000164805.1. Lineage (NCBI taxonomy): Eukaryota > Metazoa > Chordata > Mammalia > Primates > Tarsiidae > Carlito > Carlito syrichta. The sequence continues at coordinate 67,083 of NW_007038898.1, read as the reverse complement.
CACACCTGGCTAATTTCTTGATTTATTGTAGAGATGAGGTCTCGCCAAGTTGCCTGGCTGATTTTGAACCCGTGGACTCAGGCAATCCCCTCACCTCGACCTCCCAAAGTGCTGGGATTATACGCGTGAGCCACCGCGCCTGGCTTCAGTGGTTTTCAAAATATTCATCGCAGCCATCACAACTCCCTAATTTCTGAAGATTTAGTCACCCTGAAAAGAAACCTCCTGTTATTAGCCATCACTCCTCAGCCTCCTCTTCCCAGCCTTCTTCCCCAAGCCTCCCTCCCTCTGTCCCAGACAACCACAGTCTACTTTCTGTCTCTCTGGCATTGCCTCTCCTGGGTGGGACTCCTAGATCCTGCCCCTGTGCACCCCCCAGGGTCCCCAGCTGTCCACTCCTCCTGGGGCTACAGTGACCTTCCCGCCCCTCCTGCCCGCCTTGTTTTCCAGCCTTCTCTTGTAATGCTGGGGAGTTTCTGGATATGAAGGACCAGTCATGCAAGCCATGCGCCGAGGGCCGCTACTCCCTGGGCACGGGCATCCGGTTCGACGAATGGGACGAGCTGCCCCACGGCTTTGCCAGCTTCTCGGCCAACATGGAGACTGATAACAGCGCCACTGCGTCCACTGAGAACTGCACGTCGTGAGTTTGCACACACCCCCTCGCCCCCTCCCCCGGAAGGGACTGAGGGCACACGGCCTCCTCTGCGCTCCCCAGGCGGGCAGGGGACATTCAGCTGCCAGGGGAAGGCCCGCAGCAGGTCCCTACCGGCCTGCTGGGCACGATTCCACCTCACCCACTCTTAGCCAAGCTTACCAGTGGCAGGCAGGCATTTGTGGGAGGTGATAAATGGGGGAAATAGGAAAGAGAGTAGACAGACAAGGGCTAAATGATCCCATCTATTTAAAACACAACCCTCTTATCTCTAGAGAAAAATTTTAAAAATTAGTCAGGCGTGGTGGCGTACAACTGTAATCCCTGCTCGTAGGAGACTGAGGCAGGAAAATTATTTGGGCCCAGGAGGTCGAGGCTGTAGTGAGCCACTGCACTCCAGCATGGGCAACAGAGCTGGACCCTGTCTCAAAAATATGTGTGTGTGTGTGTGTGTGTGTGTGTGTGTGATGTGTGTGACAAAAATCAGGCATGGTGGCTCAAGTCTGTAATCCCAGCTCTTTGAGAGGCTGAGGCGAGAGGATTGCCCGAGCCCACGGGTTCAAGACCAGTCTGAACAAGTTGGTGAGACCTCATCTCTACAATTGAAAAAAAAGGAAAAAAACCTGAAACTAGATTTCCACCACGGCATTTGGATCCGCCAATAACATTTTTTTAACTTGACTAGAACACAGTGTGCAAAGTGTCAGGCATCTTCCTGGCTTGGCTGCTGACTTCTAAAACTGGCTCTGCCCAACCTGAATCTATGGGTTTGTGGGGACAGAGCAGGACAGGCCAGAGCTTTATTTGCGACTCAGATCTTCCAAATGCCTTGAGATCCTGATGACCAGACATTTTCCAGCACAGAGGGAGACCCTTGGCAGTGACTGAAAAGCTCAGCCCAGGGGTTTGCGGAACTGGGTAATTCATTCAGTGCCTTTTGTGTGCCAGGCACTACTCTGAATATTATTTTCTCTAATCTTCACAAGAGCCCTGTGATATAGGTGTGACCATCCCTATTCCAGAGATGAGGAACTGGTGACTCAGCAAAAGGAAGGGACTTTGTTATATAACTTATACTGGCAAGACTGGGATTCGAACCCAGGCCCAGGCTTTCTGTTGCCCCATGATACCACCTTCAAATAATACTGGGGTGCCAAAAAATGTATACACTTTTTAAGTGATGTGCTCCATGTATTACTTTTAGTTTGTCGTCATCAGAAGTGTCTGGATGCTGATGGGAACCACTTTTGAGCCTCCCTTGTAATTGCAGAAGTCAAATGTGACTTGTATTCATCTTTTGCTATTGGCATATATTGAGTGTTGCAATTTTATTTTATTTTTTTATTTATTTATTATTTTTTGAGTTGGAGTCTCACTCTGTCACCCAGACTGGAGTGCAGTGGCCGCTCCCGGCCACCGCAGCCTCAACCCGCTGGGCTCAGGCGATCCTTCTGCCTCAGCCTTCCAAGTACCTGGAACTACAGGCGCGCGCTACCATGGCTGGCTAACTTTTGATTTTTTTGTAGAGATGAGGTCTCGCCAAGTTGCCCGGGCAGGTCTCGAACCCGCAGGCTCAGGCAATCCACTCACCTCAGCCTCTCAAAGTGCTGGGATT
>NW_007038898.1:53107-64483 GCF_000164805.1 Carlito syrichta | reverse complement strand
CACTCTGTCACCCAGGCTGGAGTGCAGTGGCATGCTCACAGCCACTGCAGCCTCCACCTGTTGGACTCAAGTGATCCTTCTGCTTCAGCCTTCCAAATAGCTGGAACCACAGGCGCGTACTACCATGCCCGGCTAATTTTCGGATTTATTGTAGAGATGAAGTCTTGCCAAGTTGCCCAGACTGGTCTCAAACCCCTGAACTTAGTCAGTCCTCTCGCCTCCACCTCCTAAAGTGCTGGAATTAGAGACATGAGCCACTGCGCCCGGCTATACTTGAATGTCTAAAATTGGGAACAATGTCACCTATTCCTGTACTTAAATCTTGTCTGAACCAAACAGCAAGCCTTTCAAACATAGTTTGATCTTAATGTTGTTATTGTTGTTGTTGTTGTTGTTGTTGTTGTTATTCTTGAGATGCATTCTGGCTATGTTGCCTAGGCTGGGCTCAAACTCCTGGACTCAAGCAATCCTCCTGCCTTGGCTGAGATTTCAGGCATGAGTCACCGTGCCTGGCCAATTTTAGTGTTATTTTAGAGTTCAATTTTATGTGTGAAATTCATTAGCATCGGAGACAGAGATAAAGCTAGGGAGCATCACATTTAGAAGGAGAGTGAACGTGTGGGTGGAAAACACCAATTCCCATCTCAGTCCTAATGTCACCTGACCCCGGTCGAGGTGCAGGCCTGGTTCGATCAATTCCTGCCCCTGGAAGAGAAGGGTTTCTTCTCTCCCCCAGGACTGCACTGAGAGCCCAGAAGCCATTATCTCGCAGCGAGGCAGGATGTGGCAGGCTAATAACTGCTTGTGCTTCCTGGACACATTGTTTCCAGGGCCTGGATCCTAAGGCGTCCCACATATTCCCAGGAGCGGGAGAGGCTATTTCTCCTCTGCAGAAATGGAGGGGAAAGGGCCACCTGGAGAGGCCATGAGGCTTTCCACTACCCCTCAGAAAGGCATGACTGAGCAGCCACCGGGAGCCTCGGTGTCCAGCTTTCCCGTCCACTCTGTGTTTCCTGGATGCAGCCCCACCACCTCGCATCACCCCAGACAGCATTGCCTCCTGACTATCCTGTCTCAGAGCTTCCCTGCTGGTCACTGGCTTCTACTCCCAGCTCCTCCAGGCCACGTCTACTTTAGCGTCCGGATTTATCTTCTTTTTAAAAATATATAATTTTTTGTAGAGACGAGGTCTCACCATGTTGCCAAGACTGGTCTTGAACTACTGGGCTCAAACAATCCTCCTTCCTCAGCTTCCCAAAGTGCTGGGATTACAGGTGTGAGCCACCATGCCTGCTAAAAGATATATATATATATGGTTTTGTTTTTTTTTTGAGTTGGAGTCTCACTCTGTCGCCCAGACTGGAGTGCAGTGGCTGCTCCCAGTCACCGCAGCCTCAACCTGCTGGGCTCCAGCAATCCTTCCGCCTCAGCCTTCCGAGTATTGCCAAAATTACAGGCATGCACTACCAGCCCGGCTGATTTTCAATTTATTGTAGAGATGAGGTCTCACCAAGTTGCCCAGGTGGGTCTCGAACCCGCGGGCTCAGACAATCCACTCACCTCAGCCTCCCAAAGGCGCAGGATTACAGGCTGAGCCTCCAAGCTTGGCTATATATATATATATTTTTTTTTTTTAATTTTATTTTGTATCTTTATTTTTTTGAGTTGGGATCTCACTCTGTCACCCAGGCTGGAGTGCAGTGGGGTGCTCATGGCTCACCACAACCTCAATCTCCTGGGCTCAGGCGATTCTTCCGGCTTAGCCTCCCAAGTAGCTGAGACTGACTATAAGCACATGCCACCACAACTGGCTAATTTTTTTGACTTTTTGCAGAGACGAGATTTCACTATGTCGCCTAGGCTGGTCTCGAACTTCTAGGCTCAAAGGATTCTCCCGCCTTGGCCTCCCAAGGTAGAGGGCTTGGGATGACAGGCATAAACCACGGCACCCGGCCACTTGTAGCATCTTGGATTTCTCCTATGGTGCTCAACACAGTCATGACTGTGATGAATAATGTGATTAGTTCAGTTTCTGGAAGCAGAACACAAGCTCTCCAAGCAGGAGAAGGTCATGTCCACCTTGTTTGTTGTTGTGTCTGCAACACTTGACATAGCGTCTGGCCCACAGTAGGCATGCAGTAAAAAATTGGGAACAAAACAGATGATCAACTGGAACAGCAGCATATCCTGGCTTTTGGGATCCTCCTTGGTTCCTGGTAGATGCCTCAGGGCTAAGATGCTTCTATCAGAGACTGAGATAAGCAAGAGAGAACAGGAGTGAGAAGAAAGTAAGAGAAAGGGTGTTGGCTGTACCAGGTGGCTTACACCTGTCATGCCTGCATTTTGGGAAGCTGCAGCAGGAGAATCACTTGAGGCCAGGAGCTCCAGATTAGCCTGGGTAACAGCAAAATCCTTTATCTACAAAAAATAAAAAAATTAACCAGGCATGCTGGGACACGCCTGCTATTCCAGGATGAGGCAGGAGGATGGCTTGAGCCCAAGAGTTCAAGGACGCGGTGAGCCATGATTGTAGCACCGCACTCCAGGCTGGGCCAGAGAGTGAGACCCTGACTCAAAAAAAAAATTCAAAATTGTGATGCATTTTGCAAATGTAACCCACTTATGGCATCCTTTTAATTATTCATAAAACTTCAGGGGTTATTTATAGCTGATGCCATGGCACACATCAACATTAAACTTCTCTTTAGCAAGGAGAGATCAATGCCATTAGGTTGGCTGGGATACGTTGAATGCGTTCACGTTGTGTTTTTCTGTTTTGAGAATAGCCTGATTATTGAAGAGCTGGAAATACCATGTTATTCTGGCAAACCCAGGGGGAAACGTGTGAAGTAATCTGAGATTCCTTCACTGGCCATTCTCAAGCAACCGGAGACCTGGGTGGTCTCAGGCAAACCAGGGAAGTCATGGGATTGTCTTTGATCCCAGTTTATAAGCCCTGAGTCCCTCCTGTGTGCTGGACCTGGGACTGGTGCTGCAGATACATAATGAGCAAGGTAAGCTTGCTCTCTGCCCTCATATCATATCGGCAACAGCTTTAAAGTCTGACAGTTTCTTTCCTTTTGAGTTGAGGTCTCACTCTGTTGCCAAGGCTAACGTGCAGGCTCGAGCCATCCTCCTGCCCCAACCTCCTGAATAGCTGGGACGATAGGCACATACCACCATGCCTGGCTAATTTTTTTATTTTTTGTAGAGACAGGGTCTGCTATGTTGCCCAGGCTGTTCTGGAGCTCCTGGCCTCATGATTCTCCTGTGGCCTCCCAAAGTGCTGAGATTACAGGCATGAACCAGCCACCTGGCACAGCTGGCATGATGACAGCTCACTTCAGTCTCATCCTCTTGGGATCAGGCAGTCTTTCTGCCTCAGCCTCCCAAGTAGCTGAGACTATAGGTATGCACCACCACCTGGCATATATTTTTTTTTTGTAGAGATGAAGTATCACTATATTGCCCAGGTTGGTCTCTAACTCCTGGGCTCGAGCTCCTCCTGTTCCGGCCTCCCAAAGTGGTGGGAATACAGGCCTGAGCCACCACGCCTGACCAGGTTTGACAGTGTCAACTTTGGAGAGATTATGGAGCAGAAATGGTGTAGCAGTAGCTGGTTAAGTTGGAAGTTCACATGCCCATGTGCCTGACAGTGCTCCTTCCAGGCATTCTTCTCAGACGCCTGTATAAAGAGACAAGAGTAAGAAGTTTCCTAGCAGAGGGTGCACAAAACATTGCAGGTAATCGAAATGTCCTTCAACAAGTAACACACAAATGAATATGGTAGAACCACACAAAGGAACCTTATACAGAAGCAAAAATGAAGGAAGAAGAGCTACATATGTGAATATGGGTGAACCCCACAATCAGTATATTGAAGCCCCTCCCCAAAAAGCAAGTTTCAGGACATATAAGGATAATATCGTTTACATGAAGATTTTTGGTTTTGGGTTTTTTTGTTTTGTTTTGTTTGAGACAGGGTCTCACTCTGTCACCCAAGCTGGAGTGCAGTGACCTGATCCCAGCTCACCGCAGCCCCGATCTCCTGGGTTCAGGCCATCCTTCCACCTCAACCTCCGGAGTAGCTGGGACTCCAGGTGCACGCTACCCAGCTAATTTTTTGAGTTGTTGTAGAGATGAGGTCTCGCTGTGTTGCCCAGGCTGGTCTCAAACTCCTAGGCTCAAGCAGTTCTCTTGCCTCAGCCTTCCAAAGTGTCAAGATTACAGGCGTGAGCCACCGCACCCAGCCTATATAGGTCTTAAATATCTCATAATATACTAAAAATAAAGAAGGCATATTGGGATTGTGGCTGCGCGGAGGGAAACAGAGCTCAGGCCAACTTAGCAGAGACAGATAGCGTCAAGGGAGACTTCTTAGATTAAGTGACATTTACTCTAAGACACAAGTAGGAATTAAATGAAGGAAGGGAGGAGGGAGGAAAGATGGAACAGCATGTGGGAAGAGGAAGCTTGGCAGAGGAATGGAAAGAAATTCCACAGGGCTGGAGTACAAAGGGTGGCCAGGGATTTGAATCCTCTCCTAAAGGCAACAGGCATCCGGCACAAGAGCTTCGAGCACGGGAGTTTTGGTCTGGCGATCTCTCCAGCCTCCGTGTAGAGAGAGCTTGGGGGATGAGGATTGGCAGCCGGCAGATGAGCCTGGGGGCTTGTTCAGAGCCGGTGTGGTGGTGGGCATTGGAAGAGCCTGTGGGCAGGTGGGGAGGGTGGACGCACACTTAGGAGACCCACAGGCATGACTAGGGTGATTGCCCCCGGGGCTCTCTGGCCTCTCCTCTTCCTGTGAAAACCACTTACATGCAGCCTCTGAATGTGGACATTTCCGAAAAACAGGTGGATGAAACTGGGTGGGCTTCGTGTTCTGAAGAATGTTTGTGTCTACTAACTACATCCTTTGGAGTCAGGCGGCCCTGGGTTTGATCTCAGCCCTGCCACTTGCTGGCATTGTGACATCGGACCTAGTACTCTCCAAGCCTCAGCTTCATCATCTATTAAATAAAATAGCGCTTCCTGCCAGACATAGTGGCTCACGCCTGTCATCCCAGCACTTTGGGAGGTGGAGGCAAGAGAATTGTCTGAGTCCAAAGGTTCGAGACCAATTTGGGCAACTTGGCCAAACCTCGTGTATACAATAAATCAAAAAATGAGCTGGGCCTGGTGGCACATGCCTGTAATCCCAGCTACTTGGAAGGCTGAGGTGGGAGAATTACCTGAGTCAAGCAGGTCGAGGCTGCGGTGGCTGTGATCGTGCCACTGCACTCCAGCCTGGGCGACAGATAGAGTGAGACTCTGACTCAAAAAATAAAATAAAATAGCGCTTTCTCTTAGCGCATGATAGGAAGATACCATGAACATGAAGCATGCAGCTCATCCCTTGGGAGAGAGTAAGCGACCCATACACGCTTCCTTCCCACGTTCTGCCTGCCAGGTGTTTTCTCAGGCAGTTCTGCATGGTGTGGGGACACCTGTCTGCCTTCCTCCCGTGGACTGTATCCCAGGATTCCTGGTCTCCCCGAGAGCATCTTCTGTCCTTCTTCACTGGCATTTGGAGGTCCAAGCTTTGGCTTGGGACCCACAGTCTGGAATTCCCCTGAGACCCAGCAGGAATGGAGACGTGCACATGGCACAGAGCCAGGTGGGCTGTACTCCCGCCATGAGCCTGGCTTCTGTTCCCTCTCAGGTCCAAGTGGGTTCCCCGTGGCGACTACATTGCGTCCAACACGGATGAGTGCACTGCCACGCTGATGTATGCTGTCAACCTGAAGCAGTCGGGCACCGTGAACTTTGAATATTACTACCCAGATTCCAGTATCATCTTTGAGTTTTTCGTAAGCCCCGGGTTGAGGGGGGAGGGTGTGTCAGGGGAGAGAGTACCTTGCCCTACACCGTGCCAGCCCTCCAGAGGGCCCGTCCTGTGGGGAAGGGGCTTGGGTTCCTTCAGGGACACGGAGGTGAAGACTCAGAGGCTCAGCCTCACTTGCAGGGATCCACGCCAAGTGCAGAACTGCCGGGAAGTCAGGTGTTTTCCCTCTGGAGAGAACTGTGGGCAAAATGAGCTGAGGCACCAGAGGAGAGGAGAGGGTCAGGTGTGGAGGCTCACGCCTGTTGTCCCAGCACTTTGGGAGGCTTACGTGGAAGGATCACTTGAGGCTAGGAGTTCGAGACCAGCCTGGGCAACATAGCAAGACCTCATCTCTACAAAAATAAAAAAAAAATTAGCCAGGCGTGATGGTGTGCTACTGTTGTCTCAGCAACTCGGAAAGCTGAAGTGGAAGGATCACCTGAGCCCAGGAGGTAGAGCCTGCAGTGAGCTCTGATCATGCCACTGCACTCCAACCTGGGTGACAGAGTGAGACCCTGACTCAAAAAAAAAAAAAAAAAAAAGAAGGAACAGCCAGGCGTGGTGGCTCATGCCTGTAATCCCAGAACTTTGGGAGGCAGAGGCGAGAGGTTCGCCTGGGCCCAGGGATACAAGACCAGCCTGGGCAACTTGGCGAGACCTCATCTCTACAATAAATTAAAAAATTAGCCGGGCGTGGTGACTCACGCCTGTAGTTCCAGCTACTTGGAAGGCTGAGGTGGAAGATCACCTAAGCCCAGCAGGTCAAGGCTGCGGTGGCCGTGAACATGCCACTGCACTCCAACCTAGGCAACAGAGTGAGACCCCGACTCAAAAAAAAAAAAAAAAGAAGAGAAGAGGAAACAAGGACAAAAGTCAAAGGACTCTGAAGGGGAAGAAGAGAATCTGGGTCTGGGAGATTTCTGGGTGTTTCGTCCTGTTCAGAAATGAAAACAGCACATCTGGGTTGTTACAAGTGATTTCTCCAGTGTCAGTGCTCAGATGATCGTGTGTGCAGCCTGTACCCACCCTCCTCCAAGGCTCTTGGTTCTGAGCTCAGTACCTGAGGGCAATTGCGACCTTCTCCCAGAGGAAGGGCCAGCTAGAGGGCTGGTGCGATGTGGTGGTGGTGGGGAGGTGGTTGAAAGGGATAGGAGGATGAAGTGCTCATTTCCTTAGAAAGCTGTAACTCTGGTCCCAACCTCCTGTGCCCAGGTTCAGAATGACCAGTGCCAGCCCAGTACAGACGACTACAGATGGATGAGGACCACAGAGAAAGGATGGGAGTTCCACAGCGTGAGTGTCACGCCAGCCTCTCCGGGAGACCCCAGGAAGGGACCGAGGGCCTTTCTCCAAGGGGTGCTCCCCTCCACCACCATGCCTATCTGAGTCTCCGCCCCTCCGAGGACAGGACAGGAGTCTGATTTGATGAGGATGTGGTAGTACTTTGGGAGGCCAAGGTGAGAGGATTGCCTAAGCCCGGGAGTTTGAGACCAGCCTGGGCAACAGAGTGAGACCTCGTCTATAAAAATAAAAAAAATTAGCCAGTCACGGTGGCATGCACCTGCAGTCCCAGCTACTTAGGAGGCTGAGATGGAAGAATCACCTGAGCCCAGGAAGTTGAGGATGTGGTGAGCCATGAGCGTGTCCCTGCACTCCAGCCTGGGCAACAGAGTGAGACCCCAACTCAAAAAGAAAGAAAGAAAGAAATGAGGTTTCTGGGGATTGGGAGTGTTTCCTGTAGAACCAGAGAAGAATGAGGGGACACTAGTCACCCGTCCGTCAGTCCCCTTGGGTCCCTTTGCTGGTCTCGCCTTTAAGAACCGCGTGTTATATGTGATGGAGAGAGCAGTGGGAGGATTGTCAGAAGAGGCTTCGGAAAAAAGCAGAGCTAAGCTAAGCTGAGAGGAAGGGCGAAGCTGAGGAAGAAGAGGGAGAAGGTCAGAACAGGGACTACCTTGCTGGCTGTCGAAGGAGAGATCTCAAGAGACCTGGCGGGCCGATGAGTGCCATCCGTCCCTGCGATGAACTAATGCTCCGTTTGTGGCTTTTAGGTAGAACTCAATCGAGGCAATAATGTCCTCTACTGGAGAACCACGGCCTTCTCAGTGTGGTCACGGGCCCCCAAGCCCGTGCTGGTGAGGAACATCGCCATCACAGGTACCAAGGACGGGTCGGCGCCGGGGCTGTCGCTGACTTCGGGCCTGTGGACTTTGAGGGAGGGGTGGGAGTCCGTCCCCGGGGCCCTCAGTCTCCAAACTTCACCCCTGCTCATCCACACTGTTCTTCCTCCCCAGGGGTGGCCTACACCTCGGAATGTTTCCCCTGCAAACCCGGCACGCACGCGGCCAAGCAGGGCTCCTCTTTCTGCAAGCTTTGCCCAGCCAACACTTATTCAAACAAAGGAGAAACTTCTTGCCACCAGTGTGACCCTGACAAGTACTCAGGTGATGTTTCTCTGGGCGGGAAGAGTTTGGGGGTGGGGGTGCCCACAAACATGCAGGGAGAAAACAGAAAGTAGAGCCTTCCTCCTGACCAAGCTGAGGACGGTCAAGCCTGGGACCTTCCTTCCCGGCTCCCAGAAGACCCTTGCCAATCCATATTCCCACTAATCGCTCTGCAAATAAAAATGAAATCATTCCATAAATATTTACTGAGCCTCTCCTACCTGCCAGGCCCTATTCAGTGTGCTTGGAATATGTCAGCGAACAAAACAAAGGTCCCTGTCTTATGGAGTTTACCTTCCAGAGGGGGAAAGACAGACAATAAGCAATAACTGTAAGAAAATATATAATAAATCTGTAATATATTAGAGGATAAAAAGTGCCATGGTGTTGTGGCAAAAAAACAAAACAAAACACGAAAACAAAAAGCAGACAGGCACAGTGGCTCATGCCTAGAATCCCAGCACTTTGGGAGGCTGAAGTGGGAGGCTTGCTTGAGGCCAGGGGTTGGAGACCATCCTGGGCAACATAGCAGGACCTCATCTCTACAAAAATAATTAAACATAAATTAGCTGAGCGTGATGGCATGTGCCTGTAGTCCCAGCAACTCAGGAGGCTGAGGTGGAAGGATCGTCTGATCCTAGGAAGTTGAGCTGCTATTATGTCACTGCACTGCAGCCTGGGAGACAAAGTGAGACTCTGACTCAGAAAGAGAGTGAGAAAGAAAGCAAGAAAGAGCAGCTCAGAGTTAGAGTGATTAGGAACACTAGGGAAAGGGATTACGATCTTTTTTTAAAGCAGTGAAACTTTAAAGCAGTGAAATGAAATTTTATATATTAGAAAATTACTGTTATAACAGACACAATAGATATAGGAGGTATACATTTATACATTTTAATTTATAACAATTATTATCAAAGTTAATTTATAGGAACTGTGAGGCTGTATTGATAAGTGTAAACCATTTGATAACAAAATCTAAAGCTGAAAGTTACGATTTTTTTTAGCCCGACTCACTAAATTGAATTTGGAGCAGGCATTTTTGACAATCCATGGTTCCTTAGAACACAGTTGGAAAACCACTGCGCTACTGGCAAGTGAGGCAACCGCTGAAACAGCCTATTTTTACAGCTCCCAAATAACTTCCTATAGCACCCCGTCTGAGAAACAGGACCTGGTCATTTGAGGGGCTCCCAGGGGACGGCAAGGCTGTGGTAAGGCATGGGCGGTGCCACCAGAGGGCGCTCAGCAGTTCAGACTGTCCGGTGACAGCAGCAGGGTTGGTGGGGGGATGCTGGGGCATCCTTCTCCAGGACATATTCTGAAACAAGGGAGAGAAAAACAGACCCCCAGAAGCGTCATAACTAGTCTGTGTTTCTTTCTTTCTTTTTTTGAGTTGGATTCTCACTCTGTCGCCCAGGCTGGAGTGCAGTGTCACACTCACAGCCACCCCAGTGTCGACCTGCTGGGCTCCGGTGAGCCTTCTGCCTCAGCCTTCCGAGTAATCAGAACTACAGGCGCGCTTTCCCACACCCCGCTAATTTTTTATTTATTGTAGAGACGATGTCTGCCAAGTTGTCTGGGCTGGTCTCGAACCCGCGGGCTCAGGCAATCCGCTCGCCTTGGCCTCCCAAAGTGCTGGGATTACAGGCTGAACCACCAAGCCCGGCCATCTGTGTTTCCTTTCTTACACAGAACCCCGTGCAAGCCCAGCACAAGGCCCTCCCTCGAGCAGACCCCCATGGCCCTGCCTAGACACACCCACACCCTCGCAGCTGTTTTAGTGTGTGTTTTCTCAGCAGAACCTGGCTGTTGACCTTGTGAACGGCTTATTTCGACACCATTCCTAAAACAAAAGCCCTATGTAGCCCCCAGATCTTGCCTCTCAGCCAGAACAGAAGTGTTTAGAACCTGGGGAAGTTTTCAATCTATAAGTACAGACTCCTGTTTTTCCACGTGAGTTTCCTTTTTCTTTCTCTCTTTTATTTTTTTTTTGAGGGGGGGTCTTTGTCCAGCTCAGGCTGGAGTGCAGTGGCACACTCATGGAGGCTGAGGTGGGAGGATTGCTTATGCCCAGAAGGTCGAGGCTGCGGTGAGCCGTGATGGTGCCACTGCACTCCAGCCTGGGCTACAAAGTGAGACACTGACTCCAAAAAAAAAAAGATGAAATGTGCATGAAGGGAGTGAAAGAAAATCCATCCATTTACAAATATATTCTGAGTGTCTGCCAGATGCCAAGGACTGGGCTTGATGCTAGGGTTAGAGCGGGTGCCTGTCCTTCAGCTTATGTCAAAAAGTGAAAACACGGTTATATAAACACCCAAGTGCAGTAACTCTCCATGGTCCAGTAGATGTTGGGTTAGGAGCACTGGGTGTAGCAGGCAGGGAGGCAGAAAAGAGAAGTGTTTGGTCCGCTGGGAAGGGAGGAAGGGCTCCACTGTTCCACTTGAAAGATGAAGGGGTGATTTGATGGGGGTGGGACATTTGGGATAAAGTGTAAGTCAAGGCCAGAAGGCTCAGGGAACTGTGGTAACTCAGCCTGGCTGGAGATTAGTCGGAGGGAAGGACCCAACGTCAAAGATGGGCAGGAAACAGATTATGGAGCAGGCTTTCTGGGCTCTTGTGGAAACAAAAAAAATTGGGATTTCGTCCTATCAGCAGTGGAGGTCATTAAAAAATGTTAAGGCTGGGCACAATGGCTCACCTATAATCCCAGCACTTTGGGAGGCCAAGGCGGGAGGACTGCTTGATCCCAGGAGTTTGAGACCAGTCTAGGCAACATAGTGAGACCCCATCTATAGAAAAATCAGAGCTGGGCTTGGTGGCTCAGCCTGTAATCCCGCACTTTCGGAGGCTGAGGTGAGTGGATTGCCTGAGTCCGCAGGTTCGAGACCCGCCTGGGCAACTTGGCGAGACCTCATCTCTACAATAAATCAAAAAGTTAACCGGCATAGTAGTGTTCACCTGTATTTCCAGCTACTTGAAAGGCTGAGGTGGAAGGATCGCCAGAGCCCAGCAGGTCCAGGCTGCAGTGGCCGGGAGCGGCCACTGCACTCCAGTCTGGGTGACAGA
>NW_007038898.1:31729-52887 GCF_000164805.1 Carlito syrichta | reverse complement strand
TGAGTCAGAGTCTCACTCTGTCACACAGGCTGGAGTGCAGTGGCACAATCATGGTTTACCGCAGTCTCAACCTCCTGTGTTCAGGTGATCCTTCCACCTTAGCATCCCAAGTAACTGGGGCTACAGGCATATGCCACCATGCCTGGCTAATTTTTTGATTTATTGTAGAGACGAGGTCTTGACAAATTGTCTAGGCTGGTCTCCAGTCCCTGGGCTCAGGCAGTCCTCTTGCCTTGGCCGCTCAAAGTGCTAGGATTACAGGCGTGAGCCGCTGTACCCGACTAACAAAAGTATTTTAAACTGGGGAACGATGTGACTGATCTGGCTGGTGCTTTGAAAGACCACTCCGATTGCCACATGGAGGAGGGAGGGGATGCTGGGGCAGAGGCCACAGCCAGGAGACGTTGCAGCCCACACCACTGCTGGTATCCAGGACCTAATCTAAGGTGGACCCAATGCAAGTGGATACTGGAGAACTCACAGGAGGGCTGTTAAGGACAAAAGCTTGACCAAAAGGACCTGTCTGCACAAGAAGCAAAGGCTCACGCCTGTAATTCCAACATTTGTGGGAGGCCATGCTGGGAGAATTGCTTGAGCCCTGGAGTTCGATACCTGCCTGGGCAACATAGCAAGACCTCATCTCTACAAAAAATCAAAAAATTAGCCAGATGTGATGGTGTGCACCTATAGTCTCAGCTACTCTGGAGGCTGAGGAGGAAGGATCCCCTGAGCCCAGGAGATTGAGGCTGCAGTGAGCCATGATCGTGCCACTTTGTTCCAACCTGGACAACAGAGTGAGACCCCAGTGGAAAAAAGAAAAAAGGACTTGTCTCATCGATACCTATAATTTGATCATTAGGATTAATTTCTTTGTGCTATGTTTCTTGTTAGTGAACCATTTCCCAATAGAATTGTGTGGCATTCAAGAGCAAGTTTTCAGAACTAATCACTAGGGTTAAAATCCCGGTGCCACAGCTGGGTAACTGTGTCACCTTGGGCAAATGACTGGTCTGTGCCTCTACCTGTTCATCTGTAAAATGGGAATGACGATAATCATATCTGTCTCATGGTGTCACTGTGAGATCCATTAATATGGGTACAGAATTGAGAAAGAGGCCTGGCATGTAGTAAGCACTCATTTTACAACTTCATTTATAATAAGGCCTGTCCTGACATGCCTCTTTTATTTTTATTTTATTTTTTGAGTAGGAGTCTCACTCTGTTGCCCAGGCTGGAGTGCAGCAGCACTCTCACGGCCACCACAGCCTCAACCTCCTGGGCTCAGGCGATCCTTCCACCTCAGCCTTCCAAGTAGCTGGAACTACAGGTGTGTGCCACCATGCGCGGCTAGTTTTTTTATTTTTTTGTAGAGACGAGGTCTCGCCAAATTGCCCAGGCTGGTCTCGCACCCCTGGGCTCAGGCCATCCTCTCCCCTTTGCCTCCCAGAGTACTAGGATTTCAGGTGTGAGCCACCGTGCCCAGCTGGCATGCCTCTTTTAATAGAAACATACTCTTGGTACAGGTTATAATCATGAGTCACTTGTAGAGAACTTTCCAACTGACAAAACACTGATGGTTCCTAGCTCAGTACAGGAGTGACTGAGATAAATAAGACACATTCAGAGAGGTTCAGGGCCTTGCCAGGAGTCTGTGCTGGTGCCCGAGCTGGGTCTTGTGTTCATCAGGTTCTTACACCCAAGGGGAAATGTTCTCCTTTGATAAAATGCACTCCAGTGAGAACTTTGTGCTCCCAGAGGCTGGGAAGATACTGACCAGGGGCTGGAGGAGCAGAAATGGGTAGGAGCCCCTGAGATAAACATTCTTTTCTTACAGTATTGCAGGTCAACCCCACTCAAATCACTTTTCCAAACAGCTGCCAGTCTGATCTTCCACCTTTGAATAGTATCCAACTTAAACACTTGAATAGTATTCTACTTCTTAAACACCTTGATGAAACCTGAGCTGGGAAAGCGAGGTCTGTCTGAGCATTCTAGTTAATCATTTATTAAAACCAACTTCATAAAAAGAACAAAATCATGAATTTCGCAGCAACCTGGATGGAACTAGAGTCTGTAATACTGAGTGACCTCTCACAGAAACAAAGATCTGAGTATCACATGTTCTCACTCATATAATGGACCTTAAACATCCAATGCAATACTATAAGAAAATGACTGACAGTACTGGGAAACCATGGGGGTAGGGGAAGGAGATGGGATTAACAGTAGCAAATATCTGTCTGGGAACGGGGAAACACCTCATATCAACAGGGTGCCTGAATGAAACGTAATTGTATACCTAACCCTTAACTGTACCCCACAACATCATAATTTAAAAAAAAAGAAATATATTAAAAAAAAAAAAAAAAAAAAACCAACTTCACCACAGCCAGTGTGCAAACAGCTGAACTGCCTTTGCTAGAACCCGGAGCTAGGGTGTCAGGCTGACCAAATATGGCCAAGCGGAGAAAGGCCTTTCTGAGGAATGTGTTTTCCGACACGTAACCTATTCCCTGCCAGACGCAACACGCAAGGCCCTGGGCGCTGGCACGTGTTCAGTGTCTCCCCTCAAGTCCCTCCCGTTCAAGGTAGCTCAAAGCAGGAGTTGCTGGATCCTTCTGGGCTGGTGGATCTTCTGCTTGCTAACCAAGTAAATGGACTGAGAAGGCTCCAGCTGTTTCTCAGCTCCTAGTTCCCTCTGGCCCATGCTTCTAAGACAGGACCAGAAGAGGCGTGGAGACATGCGCTTGAGGAACTTTCCAGTGCAGGCCAGCAGGGCTGTAATTAGGAGACACTCTGAACTGGAAACGCATGTGGTGCCTTGGGAAAAAGAAGGGGTAGGTGAGAAATAAACCCTTACTTAGGAGGTAGGGGAAGGGACTTTCATCCTCACTAGATGTCCTATGGCAGTTCCCAACTAAAAACAATTCCCAAATGTCCAGGGAGTAATATTTACACCATTTAATGAGTGTGTGTGTGTGTGTGTGTGTGTGTGTATTTTTTTTTTTTTTTGAGTTAGAGTCTCACTGTGGCCCAGGCTAGAGTGCAGCAGTACAATCATGGCCACTGCAGTCTTGACCTGCTGGGCTCAGGTGATCTGTCTGCCTCAGCCTTCCAAGTAACTGGAACCCCAGGCTCGTACCATCACACCCAGGTAATTTTTTTTTTAATGTAGAAATAAGGTCTCACCAAGTTACCCAGGCTAGTCTCGAATCCCTGAGCTCAGGCAATTCTCTTGCCTCTGCCTCCCAAAATGTTGGCATCAAGGTGGATATTATTATTCCTGCTTTACCAATGAGAGGACTGAGGCGCAGAGAGATTAAGTAGCTTGCCTGTAGTGACACAGCTGTCATTATGAGGCAGGATTCAAACCCTGATTTGTCTAGCTTAATATCTCATTCTACTACACTATACTGCCTGCCAGGTATATATATATTTTAAGTTTGATGATTGCTCAACAGATGGCATTCATCAAATGAATGCTAGCTTTACCATGAGACAGGCAGGACAACCAAAGAAAATGGTGAAAGCACGATTGAGCAAACGTCATACTACACATTGCTACCGTCATTCAATTCAACTTAAAAAAGGAATACATAGATAACATCTCTTAAAATGTACATACATTTTTTTGGGCACCCCTTGTATACATAGAGAGAAGATCTAACCATTAGTAAATGCTTATCTGCAGGCAACACGGTATTCATTAGAAGTATCAGTGATGGCCAGGCACCATGGCTCATGCCTATAATCTCAGCACTTTGGGAGACTGAGGCAAGAGGACTGTCTGAGCCCAGGGGTTCGAGACCTGCCTGGGCAACTTGGTGAGACCTTGTCTCTACAATTAATCAAAACATTAGCTGGGCATGGTGGTGCATACCTGTGGTTACAGCTACTTGGAAGGCTGAGGCGGAAGTATTGCCTGAGCACAGCAGGTTGAGGCTGCAGTGACTGTGACTGTGTCACTGCACTCAGCCTGGGTGACAGAGTGAGACTCTTACTTAAAAAGAAAAAAAAAGAACCTTATTTCTTAAGTGGAGTCCAAGGAAATTACAACCTCACTTGTGTAGGATGGTTGCAGGGAGAAGGGGAAACTTCAAAGGCAAGCGACCTTCATTCTAAGCATATGTGAGGAGAAAATTCAGAGAAAAGCCTGGAATAAGAGTGTGAAAACAATGTCTTAAGCTTTACTATGTTTTACTTCAGAAGTAGAAAAACCAAGCTGGGCTCAGTGGCTCAGCCTGTCATCCCGCGCCTTTGGGAGGCTGAGGTGAGTGGATGGCCTGAGCCCGCGGGTTCAAGACCCGCCTGGGCAGCGAGACCTCATCTCTACAATAAATCAAAAAATCAGCCAGGCGTGGTAGCACATGCCTGTAATTCCGGCTACTCGGAAGGCTGAGACGGAAGGATCGCCGGAGCCCAGCAGGCGAGGCTGCGGTGGCCGGGAGCGGCCACTGCCCTCCAGTCTGGGCGACTGAGTGAGACTCCAACTCAAAAAAAGAAAAGAAAAACCAGCCAGGTGCAGTGACTCACGCCTGTCATCCCAGTACTTTGGGAGGCCACAACAGGAGGACTCCTTGAGCCCGGGGATTTGACACCAGCCTGGGCCACATAGCAAGACCTCATCTCTTCAAAAATTAAATAAAATAATTAGCTGGGCATGGTGGCATGCACCTGTAGTCCCAGCTACTTGGGAGGCTGAGGTGGAAGGATCGCCGGAGCCCAGCAAGTTGAGGCTGCAGTGGCCGAGAGTAGCCACTGCACTCCAGTCTGGGCGACAAGAGACTCCAACTCAAAAAATAAAATAAGTAGAAAAATCACACCCACAGTCAGGATACTGAGGCACAAGGAAGACGACAGGTTCTGGGAACTTGAGCCGGTGGTGGTTCCCCTATGTGATATGGTCTCCATCTCCACCCCTCTGTGTGGATCCTTGGCCAGGCCCCTTCTCCATGCCCCACCCAGCCAGTGATTTCTCATCACCCCTGGGAGCCGAGCAAGGCATTGGGAACTGGAGATGAGATGACGTTCTCAGGGCATGGGGAGGGGGCAGGATTTTCTACTTTTGGCCATATCTGCGTGGTGCCAAACCCCAGGGGCTCAGAAGTCATGGGACCATGAGCAAGAGATCAAGAACTGGGCTTTCTTATGTCACTTCACATATTTTTTTCTTGCTTTGGCAATTTAGAAAAAGGATCTTCCTCCTGCAAAGTGCGCCCAGCCTGCACAGACAAAGATTATTTCTACACACACACGGCCTGTGATGCCAACGGAGAGGTGGGTAGCGTGGTCTTGGGTCCCTTTGCCCCAGGTGGACTATACTCTACTCCCTGGCCTTCACCACCATTTGGAGTTCCAGCCATCAGTGATGCTGGCACCAGACAAAACCCCATAGATGACCAGACGTGGCGGTTCGCACCTGTAATTCCAGCACTTTGGGAGGCCAAGGAGGGAGGATTGCTGAGCCTAGGAATTCAAGACTAACCTGGGCACCATAGTGAGACCTTGTCTCTGCAAAAATCGAAAAATAAGCTGAGCATGGTGGTGTGTACCTGTAGTCCCAGCTATTCGGGAGGCTGAGGCAGGAGGATTGCTTGAGCCCAGGAGTTTGAGGCTGCAGTGAGCCATGATTGTGCCACTGCACTCCACCCTGGGTGGCTGTGTGAGACCCTGATTCAAAAACAAAACGAAACAAAAACCCACAGTCCTTAAAGGTGACTCTGGGGCTAGTCAGGGGCAAAAATGAGATGGCCTCTTTCATTTCCAGGTCAGAAGCTGTTTCCTCACATGTTCCACTGCTTATTCACATGTGCCCTTTTTAAAAATACCATTCTGTTTTCTTTTTCTTGGCTTCTCCCATTTGCTGAGCCCCTCTGGGCTGGGCCCTCTGTCCACACACACATATGTCCTCCTGGGGCTCAGATGCAGACTTGTCCCCTCGCCACTGCTCTTGTGGGTGGCAGGGGACTTGAGTCCTACCTCCTAACTCACCGGAGGACACTCAACTTGTTCAGTGTCTGCTTCCTCGTTCCCTTGGGCTTTCTGCCTCAGAAAAGAGCTCTCCCTCGTAGTCTCAGGGTCACCAGGTCAACATGCCCTCTGCGTGCTGACTGACATCACAGATGTGGTGTACAGGCTGGGGATTTGGGTGACTGAGACAGGTTCCTGCCTTTGGGGGCCTCCCAGTCCTGCGAGGGAGAGGGAGAAAAGAGGAAGAGGGGCCTGACCAGGGCAGCCAGAGGGAAGTGTGGGGCATGGGGGTAGCCTGGAAGAGCAGCAAGCAGTACTGGGGTCCCAAGAAGGCCTCCGTACCTTCCATCAAATATCTAGCGAGCAGCCACTCTGTGCCAGGTACTGTGTTAAGCACTAGGTATACGTCAATTAAAAAGACCAAGACAGCATCTAGCTCATAGGGCTCTTGATTCTTGTTGGGGGAGGGAGATAACAGTCAGCAAATGAGTGTAAAATATATCAAATGGCAATAAGAAAGGAAAAAAATAAAATAAAGTAAGATTGGAGATAGAGAATGACAGAGGGTGGGGATGCTGTTTTAGAAAGGATAGGAATGAGCCTGGCATGGTGGCTCACACCTGTCATCCCAGCACTTTGGGAGGCCGAGGTGGAAGGATGGCTTGAGCCCAGGAGTTCCAGAACAGCCTGGGCAACATGGCGAGGTCTCGTATCTACAGGAAATAAATAAATAGATCGATAAATAAAGAAGCAAGCCAGGCATGGTGGCGCACAGCCTGTAGTCCCAGCTACTTTGGAGGCTGAGATGGGGGGACTGCTTGAGCCCAAGAGGTCGAGGCTGCGGTGGGCCATGATCATGCCACTGCGCTCCAGCTTGAGGGACAGAGTGAGATACAACTCAAAAAAAGGTAGAGATGGCCTCTCTGAGAGGCGACAGCTGAGTGGAGACCTGAATGAGATGGGGGGGCAGCCATGAGCCATGCAGATTTTGGGGCGGAGGGCACCTCAGGTGTGGAGGAGACTGCTTGTGCTGGGTGGGCTCGGGGTACAGTGTGAGTGAGCGGGACCGGACTTGAGGGCACAAGTGGGGGGACCTGTCTGGGATTTGACACTCTGGATGAACTGTCGGACCTTGAGCCACAGCCTCTCCAGGAGGCAGACCTAGAAGCAGTGGTCTCTGCCCTTAGGGGCAGCAGAAAGCCGGACTGTTGGGATGCGCGAACGCCTGTGGCTGATCAGCTGGCTGCACGCTCCCTGGCTGATGAAACGTGGAACCAAGTCTGGTCCTTAACAGTGAGCATTTCTTAGCCGGGCACGGTGGCTCAAGTCTGTAATCCCAGCACCGTGGGAGGCAGAGGTGAGAGGATTGCCTGAGCTCATGGGTTCGAGACCAGCCTGGGCAACTTGGCGAGACCTCGTCTCTAAAATAAATCAAAAAATTAGCTGGACATGGTGGCGTGCACCTGTGATTCCAGCTCCTTGGAAAGCTGAGGTGGAAGAATTGCCTGAGCCTTGCAGGTTGAGGCTGTGGTGGTCGTGAGAGTGCCACTGCACTGCAGCCTGGGTGACAAAGTGAGACCTGACTCAAAAAACAAAACCAAACAAAAAACAAAAAACAGTGAGCATTTCTTGTGTCACCCCTGACCGCCACCACCTCCGCCAGCATTTGGTGCATCACCCCTCCCCCAGCAGCCGAGAACATCTTCTGATGTTCTGGGTGACCTTGCAAACATTATTTCCACTTTCTTGGTCTCCGTGGGGACAGTCCATCCTGCTCCCCTTGTCCCTCCTGTTCCTAACGTGTGACTGAATGTGACTGTCTGTCCTCCCTTCTGCCCCACTCTGTCCTCACGGGCTCAGACCAAGGCCTTCTGGGTCTGTCACGTGCTCTGCTGCCCGCAAGCCTGGGTGCCTGTCCAGGCCTGACCGCCGCTGGGGCCATCAGACGTGGGCTGGGGCTGAAGGCCCCAGTGTTCCCTCCCTGTACATGGCCTAAGCCAGTCCAGAGGAGGCGCACTGAAGCGTGTGGTTTAAGGGGTGCCCATGAGTGTACGTTGGCCAGCAGGGCCTCACGTCTCCCCATTCTGTTCAGTCTGGTGATTTCAGTTTGTGTTCTCTAAGCCGAATTTTATTTTTATGTATTTATTTATTTAGAGTCAAGGTCTCATTCCGTTGCCCAGTCTAGTGCATAGTGGCAGGAACACAGCTCACCGCAACCTCAAACTTTCAGGCTCAGGTTTCCCGCCTCAGCCTCCCAAGTAGCTGGGACTACAGGCACACACCACCACATCCAGCTAATTTTTATTTATTTATTTATATATTTTTTTGAGTCGGAGTCTCACTCTTGTCGCCCAGACTGGAGTGCAGTGGCACGCTCCCGGCCACCGCAGCCTCGACCTGCTGGGCACCAGCGATCTTTCCGCCTCAGCCTTCCAAGTAGCTGGAACTACAGGCGGGTCTTCACTTGCCTCGGCCTCCCAAAGTGCTGAGATTACAGGCTGAGCCACCAAGCCTAGCCTAATTTTTATTTTTTTTATAGACTGTCTCACTATGTTAGTCTCAAACTCCTGCACTCAAGCTATCCTCCTACCTCAGCCTCTTGAGTAGCTAGGACTACAGGCATGTGCCACTATACTTGGCTAGTTTTTTTAGTTGTTTTTTTTTTGTAGAGAAAGCAGCCTGGAGCCCTCGTCAAGACAATGGGACAGAGGCCTTGCTCGTCCTCTGTTCACGTGCATGGTTTGCGGCACAGATAGTCTTTACCCTCCCTTCAGTGCCTCCCATAAGCGCACCATTTTTTCTCTGACGTCCTGAGGGCCATCCAGGAAGAGTGGAGCTGCCCAGGGGCACCCCTGACTCACTGGGGGTCTCCTGCTGGTCAGCTCCCCTTCTGCACTCAACACAAATGTCTCATTCACCCCTGAGACACCTAGCCTGGCACACGGATGCATTTGACTTTCTGTAAACATCAACTTGAATGAATGAAAGCGCAAAGAATGCGCCACTCTGAAGATAAACTGAGACTCCTCTCTCTGTCCCTCCCCACTTTTCCTCAGGGCTTATGTTAAGCACCTTCGCACTTGCCTCTTGGTGTTCTAGGCTTTTCAGCAATAGCTTTTCCTGGGAACTTGGGAGTAATAAGACTCTGCAGTGGAAGCGACAGCCGGTCCCCCCTCCCTCTGGCACAAAGCCCTCATTAGGACTCTGATCAGGCAACATTCATTGGGCAGATAGTGGTTTGTTTTTTTTTCTTCAGAGTCAGGATCTCGCTCTGTTGCCCAGACTGGAGAGCAGTGGCGTGATCATAGCTCACTGCAGCTTCAAACTCTTGGGCTCAAGTGATCCTCCAGCCTCAGCCTCCTAAGTAACTGGGGCTACAAATACATGCCACCACATGTGGCTAATTTATTCATTTGTAGAGATGGGGCCTCCTAATGTTTCCCAAGCTGGTCTCGAACTCCTGGGCTCAAGCGATCTTCCTACCGTAGCCTCCCAAAGCTCTGAGATTATAGGCATGAGCCACCTCACTTGACCTGGCAGACAGTTTTTGAGCACTGGGCTAGGTGCTTGGGATACATCGGTGCCCAACCCAGCATTTCCCACCTTGGCAGCGCTCTCTCATCTGGCCCAGAGTCTTGCCTTCCACCTCCAATCCCCATCCTCAAGGTGGAGTCCTAAGGATGTACTACACCCCACACAGGCTGAGCTGTGCTTACTCTATTTCTTTTTTCTTTTCTTTTCTTTTCTTTTTTTTTTTGAGTTGGAGTCTCACTCTATTGCCCAGACTGGAGTGCAGTGGCCGCTCCCGGCCACCGCAGCCTCGCCTGCTGGGCTCCAGCGATCCTTCCGCCTCAGCCTTCCAAGTAGCCCGAACTACAGGCGTGCGCTACCACGCCCAGCTAATTTTTTGATTTATTGTAGAGATGAGGTCTCGCTGCCCAGGCAGGTCTCGAACCTGCAGGCTCAGGCAATCCACTCACCCCGGTCTCCCAAAGCGCGGGATTACAGGCTGAGCCACCCAGCCCGGCTCATGCTTACTCCATTTCTGCAGACACAGCTCATGTACAAATGGGCCCAGCCGAAAATCTGCAGCGAGGACCTTGAGGGAGCAGTGAAGCTGCCGGCCTCTGGGGTGAAGACCCGCTGCCCACCCTGCAACCCAGGCTTCTTCAAAACCAGCAACAGCACCTGCGAGCCCTGCCCTTATGGCTCCTACTCCAACGGTTCTGGTAACCGCCTCCCCACCCACCGTCTGTGTCACACCCACCCCATACCGACCATGGCACCTCTGAGGACTAAGTTCAGGAAGAGAGAGGGTAGGGCAGGTCCTGTCTGCAAGTCAGAGCCAGACTTGAAAACCATCTCTGTCCTCATTCCAACTCCAAGTGTGGCTAAGCCTGAAGATGCCTAATCCTTGCAACAGAAGCTTCTAGAATGTGGCAGGAATGCTAACTAGAAGCATTAAGGGGTTGGGATGACCAGCTTGACACGAGGCACATTTGTGTATCTGTTAATGTGAAGGCATTTAATAATAATGGGACAATAATATGAGCTACATGTATCAGTCTGGAGCAGGGGTCCCCAACTCCCGGGCCATGGACTGATATCAAGTCCGTGGCATGTTAGGAACTGGAACACACAGCAGGAGGTGAGCAGCAGGCTAGCGAGCAAAGTTTCATCGGTATTTACAGCTGCTCCCCATCACTTGCATCACCGCAGCATTAGATTCACATAGGAACACGAACCCTACTGAGCACTGTGCATGCGAGGGATCTAGGTTGCTCACTCCTTATGAGAATCTAATACCTGGTGGTCTGAGGTGGAGCTGAGGCAGTGATGCTTGTGCTGGGCAGTGGCTGCCAATACAGATTAACATTAGCAGTGAGGTTTGACTGGCAGAGATCATAAGAACTCAATTGCTTGCTGACTCATTTCACAATGACAATTTCATAACAATACATTATATATTATAATTTAATAATCATAGAAATAAAGTGCACAATGAATGTAATGTGCTTGGATCATCCCAAAGCAAGCCATAGAAAAACTATCCACCACAAAACTGGTCCCTGGTGCCAAAAAGGTTGGGGACCACTAGTCTAGAAGATATTTTTAAGTTTTTGTTTGTTTCTGTTTTTTGAGTCGGAGTCTCACACTGTCACCCAGCCTGGAGTGCAGTGGCACGCTCACAGCCACCACAGCTTTGACCTGCCGGGCTCAGGTGATTCTCCCACCTCAGCCTCAAGTAGCTGGAACCACAGGTGTGTGCCACCATGCCTGGCTAATTTTTTTATTTTTATTGTACAGACGAAGTCTCACCAAGTTGCCTGGGCTGGTCTCGAGCCCCTGGGCTCAGACAATCCTTTTGCCTCCGCCTCCCAAAGTGCTGGGATTACGAGTGTGAGCCACCATGCCCAATACATTTAAGTTTTGAAATGAAGAGTGCGGGTAGTATGGCTAGTGTATTGGAATGAAGGCTCGGTGTTTATTGACATCTTGAATAGGTTAAGTACACCGTCAGAATGTTTTCGAGTCAGCTCCATGTAACTCGGTGCCACAGTCCTCCACCCTCGTCGGCTGCCGCTGCTGCTCCACCTGTCCAAGTGGCAGCAGCTCCACCTGGTGGCTGTGGCCTTCCTGCTGAACATGTGGGTCTTGTACTCCCCAGACTGTGCCCACTGCCCTGCCGGGACCGAACCTGCCGTGGGGTTTGAATACAAGTGGTGGAACACGCTGCCCACAAACATGGAGACGACCGTCCTCAGTGGGGTCAACTTTGAGTACAAGGGCATGACAGGTAAGGAGAACAAGGTAAGGCTTCTTGACTTGCCATCGGCTCCCTGAACCCCCATCATCCTTTCAACTTCACGTTTCTCCGTGATAGTGATGTCTGAGAAAGATAAGCTCATTATGTCATGCATTTCCTCGAAAGGCCCAACCCTCATGGACATAGATTCTACCCACGCCTAGTTTCAGATGCAGGGACAGAGCCAGAAACAACAGGCATGCACCCCAAAGGTCATGCTCTGAGAGCTTCCAAGTCTTTGGCCAAAGTAGCAGGCTCAGTGGCACGGTGTGTGCTCAGTGGTGCCTCGGACAGCTCCGAGGATGGTGTCAAATCTCCCTTCCAGGGTGTCCTCGAGGTGTGCCCTTGCTTTGCACCCACAAGCTTGAGGGCGCTAATTGTCCTTCTCCTTTCCAGGCTGGGAAGTGGCTGGCGATCACATTTACTCGGCCGTCGGAGCCTCCGACAATGACTTCATGATCCTCACGCTGGCCGTGCCAGGGTTTAGGTGAGGAACACCTAGCATGGACAAGTCCAGTCTGACGTGGCCACCTCCGACTCCCACACACTCTGGAATGCTGTAGAGGACGGGGCATCAGAAGTGGCATTCATTCATTCCTTTTTTTTGAGTTGGAGTCTCACTCTGTCGCCCAGACTGGAGGGCAGTCGCCGCTCCCGGCCACCGCAGCCTCGACCCGCTGGTCTCCAGCGATCCTTCCGCCTCAGCCTTCCGAGTAGCCGGAATTACAGGCAGGCACTACCACGCCCAGCTGATTTTTTGATTTATTGTAGAGATGAGGTCTCGTTGCCCAGGCGCGTCTCGAACCCGCGGGCTCAGGCCATCCACTCACCTCAGCTTCCCAAAGGTGCGGATTACAGGCTGAGCCACCGAGCCCAGCTGGCATTCATTCTTTCCAAATGTCAGTTCAGACCAGAGGGCACCGTCACAGCTTGACCCAGTTAGCCTGAACGCTAGGACATGTCTATAGTTGCAGCCCATACTGATTTACCTATCACTCACCCACCATTCAGCTTCTCCCATCGACTGGCCACATGCTATTAAATTCATCCTCCACACAGCATCGACAAGTTTAAAAAAACAATAAGACTTAAAAAAATAAGGCCAGAAGTACCCATAGACAGCTTTTTTTTTTTTTGAATTGGAGTCTCACTTTGTCACCCAGGCTGGAGGGCTTTGGGGAAAGAAGATTGTGAGGGCTTTTTTTTTTAAAGAGACAAGGTCTCTTTTTTTTGAGTTGGAATCCCACTCTGTCGCCCACACTGGAGTACAGGCACGTTCACGGCCACCGCAGCCTCGCCTGCTGGGCTCAGGCGATCCTTCTGCCTCAGCCTTCCAAGTAGCTGAAACAACAGGCACGCGCCACCAAGACTGGCTAATTTTTTTATTTACTATAGAGACAAGGTCTTGCCATGTTGCTCAGGGTGGTCTTGAGCCTGTGGGCTCAGGCAATCCTCTTGCCTCAACCTCCCAATGTGCTGGGATTACAGGTATCAGCCATGGTGCCCAACTAAGAGACAAGGTCTTTCTATGTTGCCAAGGCTGGCTTTGAACTCCTGGGCTCAAGCAATCCTCCACCCTTGGCCTCCCAAAGTGTTGGTTTCACAGGCATGAGCAACTGTCCCAGCTAAGGATTGTTCTTATTGTCATTTGTCCCATATCCCAAGAAGACCTAGGGCAACAAGCAATTTGCCACAAAAACAAAAACAAACAACAACAACAACAACAACAAAAACTCCTGGCAGTGTCATAATGGTGGAAAGAACACTGGACCAGAAGACAGGGCACTTGAACTTTTCAGTTGCTGACTGTGTGAACTTGGGAAGGTCACGTAACATGTACAGGCTCAGGCCCCTGGTCTATAAAACAAGTCTGTGATTTAGGACCAGCCGAGGCTGAGATGATTCTTCCAGTCTACGGGTCAGCACAACTACGGTGAGAGGAGCTGAGAACTGGAGGTTTTCAGAATTCAGACAAATGGCTAAAGCCCAAAGAAAAACCATGGCCTGGGACGGCCTGGTGCAGTGGCTCACACCTGTAATCCCAGCACTTTGGAAGGCAGGAGGATTGCTTGAGTTCAGGAGTTTGAGACCAGCTTGGGCAACATAGCAAGACCCTGTCTCTACAAAAAATAGAGAGGAAAAAAAAAATCAGGGTGCAGTGCCTCACACTTGTAATCCCAGCACTTTGGGAGGTGGAGACGAGAGGATTAACTGAGTCCAGGGATTCAAGACCAGCCTGGGCAACTTGGTGAGATCTCGTCTCTACAATAAAAATCAAAAAATTAACCAGATGTGGTGGTGCACACCTGTAGTTCCAGCTACTTAGAAGGCTGAGGCAGAAGGATCACCTGAGTCCAGCCAGTTGGAATTGCGGTGGCCATGAGCGTGCCGCTACACTCCAACCTGGGCAGCAGAGTGAGACTCCAACTCAAAAAAGAAAAAAAAAATCAAAGACCCATAAGTGGATTTCCAAAACCCAAGTGAGCTCTTCTGCCCATCTGTACTCCAGAGATGAGAGGAAAATGCTGCCGATTTAGCTTCATTCCCTACTTCGAGGTCCCTGCTGTCCAGCCCCGCAATGGGGCTCCGTTTCCCTCCCCTTAACACACATGACTCAGAGCTGGCAGAACACATCTGTAACCCTTGTTTGCAAGGTGAGCAAACCTTCTAGGTTTTTTCTGAGCAACAAAACTACCTTTCAATTTGCAAATCTGATGACCATGGTAAAGAACTCCCTTACCCTGCCCTCAACTCCAGGTCACAGGGCCACAGCTCCCTCTTTCCCAAAGGACGATCAACCTGAGAACTCTGTTCATTGAACACAAGCAAAGTTCCCGCTATGCTGATGAGTGAGCTGAGTAAAGGTAGATGGTTTGCATGATGATAGTGCTTCACTGTTGTGCAGACTCTGATTGGCTGAGTCTGGGGTCAAGCCTGAGTATCTGGAGTTCTAAGAAACTCTCGGAGTTGGCCATGCTGCAGGTCTGCAGACCACGCTCTGCTAGTGAGGCCATATAGCTTTTTTTTTTTTTTTTTGGCATGGGATCTCACTATGTTGCCCAGGCTGGTCTTGAACTCCTGGGCTCAAACAATCCTGCAGCATCAGCCTCCCAAGTAGCTGGGATTACAGGAATGTGCCACCATGCCTGGCTGAGGCTATACAGCATTTTTATAAAGCACTCCTGAGCATGGTAGCTCGCGCCTGTGATCCCAGTATTTTGGGAGGCTGAGGTGGGGGGATTGCTTGAGCCCAGGAGTTTGAGACCAGCCTGGGCAACATAGTGAGACCTTATCTCTACAAAAAAAATTAAAATTAGCTAGGCATGGTGGTGCGCACCTATAATCCCAGCTACTTAGGAGGAAAGCAGGAGGATTGCTTGAGCCTAGGAGGTCGAGGCTGCAGTGAACCATGAGTGTGCCACTGCACTCCAGCCTAGGGGATAGAGACTCTGACTCAAGAAAAAAAGCACTTTGACATCTGTCATGGCTTTGGACTTCACCACAGTGATGGGAGGCAGGTAAGAAAGATATATGATCAACTCTATTTTATAGATGAGGAAGCTTTGCTTTGGCTAGGTCAAGGACACATAGCTAGCGGGCATAGATGGACTTAGTCCATACTCTTTCTAGTGTGTTCGGAACCTAATCCTGTCTCTCAGCAGACCCTCTGCAGCTGTCTGGGCTCTTCAAGTATCACCTGGCCTCGGGCATTGACTTCTAATTTCTGTCCCCACAGACCTCCGCAGTCGATGACGGCAGACACAGAGAATAAGGAGGTGGCCAGAATCACATTTGTCTTTGAGACCATCTGTTCCGTGAACTGTGAGCTCTACTTCATGGTGGTACGCTTTCCTGTCTCTGCCTGCCGTGGGGCTCCCCGGGGAGGACTGCCGTTAGTGTGTCATTGTGACTGACAGCCCACTTGTAGTGATTCCCCAGGGGAAGGGCCCAGGCGACTGCCAGGGACTTCACGTTTAATGTGGGTCTGACCAACTGTGATGGGGCACAGGGGGTTGGCAGCTGTATAGACACCCACACCCCCTCCGGCCATCACACCCTCTTCACTCGTCTGTCCTGGGTTCAGGGCGTGAATTCTAGGACCAACACCCCCGTGGAGACATGGAAAGGTTCCAAAGGCAAACAGTCCTATACCCGCTCTATTGAGAATAACGCCACCATGAGCTTCACCTGGGCCTTCCAGAGGACCACCTTCCTTGAGACAGTAAGTCCCTCCCCTTCCTTAGACCCCAGACTCCCAGAAGAGACCCCTTGAGCCCGGGAGGACTCCTGGAATTAACCTAAGTGTGTGTCTGAAGTTCAGAATCCCAAGGAGTCAAACAGAACTGCCTAACCCAGCCTTGGCTCAGTGACTTCCTGGGATAGTGACACCGGAAGCTCCTGAAATAACATGAATTGGAAGCAGTGGCTCACGCCTGTAATCTCAGCACTTTGGGAGGTTGAGTTGAGAGGATTGCCTGAGCCCACGGGTTCAAGACCAGCCTGGGCAACTTGGCGAGACCTCGTCTCTACAATAAATCAAAAAATTAGCCAGGCGTGGTGGGGCACACCCGTAGTTCCAGCTACTTGGAAGGCTGAGGTAGAAGGACCGCTTGAACCCCAGCAGGTCGAGGCTGCGGTGGCCATGAGCGTGCCACTGCACTCCAGGCTGGGTGACGGAGTGAGACTCCGACTCAGACAAAAAAAAAACCAAAACATATTCCTCCATGCCATCCCTGCCTTGAGGACATATGAGGTGTCAGATCTGTTGTTTTTCACAATAATAACTCTGATTTTATTTTCTTAACTCAAAGAAATACAGGTTCACGGCAGAAAACTTAGAAAATAGAAATAAGAAAAAAAAAAAAAAGAAAGAAAAAAGAAATAAAATCAACCTTGACTCCACTGCCCAGAGACAACCCAGTAACATCTCAGCCTGCTTTTTTCATGTCACAGTATCCACTACATATTTCCTCCATGGTACTTAATATTTAATACATGACAAAATGGCTCAGTTTTATTTTAGAATGACACTAAATGCACATAAAGAGCTACCGTTAAGTGAAGAAAAAGAATACGACAGGCTGAGTGTAGTGGCTCATGTCTGTCATCCCAGCACTTTGGGAGGCTGAGGCAGGAGGATCACTTGAGCCCAGGAGTTCGAGGCCAGCCTGGGAAACAAAACGAGACCTTGTCTCTAATGAATAAGTAAATATAAAAAATTTAGCCGGGCACGGTGGCTCTGGCTCACACCCGTAATCCCAGCACTTTGGGAGACTGAGGCAGAAGGATGACCTGAGCCCAGCAGATCGAGACTGTGGTGGCTGTGAGAGTGCCACTATACTCCAGCCTGGGGGACAGAGGGAGACTCCGTCTCAAACATAAATAAATAAAATTTTTTAAAATGCAAATTTAAATAAAATAATAGGATGCCTCCAAAGTTCTTCTCGAGTATCACAGGATAAAAGATGAAGAACTTCCCTCTGTCCAGAGATCTCGATCACTGCCGTGTCTCAGGCCTCCACCCTCTCCCTTCTTGTCTCCTTGCCTCCAGGGCAGAAAGTACACCAGTGACGTGGCCAAGATCTATTCTATCAACATCACCAATGTCATGGACGGCGTGGCCTCATTCTGCCGTCCATGTGCCCTGGAGGCCTCCGACACGGGCTCCTCCTGCACTTCTTGTTCTGCCGGTTACTACATTGACCGAGATTCGGGAACCTGCCGCCCCTGCCTCCCTAACACGGTCCTGAAAGCCCACCAGCCTTATGGCAGCCAGGCCTGTGTGCCCTGCGGCCCAGGGACCAAGAGCAACAAGGTGCCTACAGTCTGCTGCGCAGCGCGAACTTGGCCCTCTGGTTGGGTGACCTCGCGGGTGCTGGGTCCTGCCTGGGCTGGGTCCTTGAGGGGCTGATAACCAAACGCTCCATTGGTGTCCTGGGTTCTCAGCAGCAGGGCCTGATTTCCACATCCAGGACTCTGTCATGAACGAGTCTCATCTTAGTTGAGGAGTGAGGGAGACGGGTGACTATCTGGTCCAGAGCGTTGTTTGGCATCTGTGCCAATTTCTTCCTGGAGAGAAGGAGTAGAGGGGCTTATGGCTCAAACTCAGCCTCGTGCCATCCAAATTGTTGTCATGGAAATTCGCTCCCTCTTTGCAAAGGTAACTCAAGCTTTGTGGGACATATTGTCTGTCGGCATTGCTGGCTTCTATCCAAGTGACTTCTCAGCTATCCAGGCATAAAGATTCTTTTCTAAAGTGGAAAAGCAGGCTGAGTGCGAAGGCTCAAGCCCATCATCCCAGCACTTTGGAAGGCTGAGGTGGGGAAATCCCTCAAGCCCAGAAGTTTGAGACCATTCTAGGCAAGAGAGTGGGCCCTCACCTCTATAAAAAATAGAAGAATTAGCCAGGTGTGGTGGTACCGTCGTTGGTCCTAGCTGCTCTAGAGGCTGAGGCAGGAGGATCGCCTGAGCCCAGGAGGTGGCAGCTGTGATGAGAAGTGATCGTGCCACTGTATCCAGCCTGGGTGACAGTGTGAGACCTCGACTCAAAAATAAATAAGTAAATAAGCAAATGAGTGGAAAGCAGTGCTGTTGTCCCCGTGTCCTTACTGCTTCTGAGAAAGTACTATGACCAAAAGCTCTTAGTGATTGATGCTTTTAAATGAATTTGTATTATACGGATCACAGCCACACGCACACACATCTGGAAGGCATTATTTGCACGTACTCTGTAAACGTGGCTCCGTTCCTCTGTGCAATGAGTGGAAAGATTCTTTGGGCAGCTTCTTTGGGGACCCTGGGCTGTGTCACAACCTGCTTCCCCTGGAGCACCCCCTGCTGTGATGGGAGGGAATGACAGCTGTGCCAGGCGGCCGCTGATTGGGGTCCCTGGAAGAGAGCAAGGAGGGGGTTTATGGGAAATTAAGCCCCTTTGGAATTCAGCTTCCTGCAGCGAACCTGAAAAAGGGGAAGCAGGATTCTGTGAGTCTTAGATGGCGAGGAGGAAGCAGGGGGGACAAGCCTCGAGGAATCTAGGCACAGGAACAAGGTTACAGAATTTGACGGAACTATGCACCGAAAAATAACAGGTGTAGGTTTGTACGTCATATATGTGCAATAGTTGAATGGCAAGGTGGACATAAATCCCACTCGTGCATGTTTTGCTTTTTTTTTTTTTTTTTTTAAATCAGGGTCTCACTCTGTTGCCCAGGCTGGAATGCCCTGGTATGATCACAACAATCACGGTTCATGGCAGCCTTTACCTTCTGGGCTCAGGCAGTCCTTCTGCCCCGGCCTCTCGAGTAATTGGGACTATGGGCAGTGCCAACATGCCTGGCTAATTTTTTATTTTGCTGTAGAGATGAGGTCTCGCTCTGTTGCCCAGGCTAGTCTCCAACTCCTGGGCTCAAGTGATCCTCCTGCCTTGGCCTCCCAAAGTGCTGGGGTTATAGGCGTGAGCCACCGTGCCCAGACTCGTTTCACTTCTTTTTTTCCAGTCGGAGTCTCTGTCACCCAGCCTCAACCCACTGGGCTCAGGCGATCCTTCTGCCTCAACCTAGCTGGAACCACAGGCATGTGCCACCACACCCAACCACTTTTTTTTTGTATTTACTGTAGAGTCTCACCATGTTGCTCAGGCTGGTCTTAACCCCTTGGGCTCAGCCAGTCCTCTCATCTCCACCTTCCAAAGTGCTGAGATTACAGGCGTGAACCACCACACCCAGTTTGTTCACTTCTTCTAATGCCCACCCCTAATCCTTCCTTCTTTTTCTCTAGCGCCACTTGGGCTGGACCAGACTGGGGAGATAGCTGCCACTTTCCACTGCGGCCCCTCAGGGACTCCCTGACTCACTTGCCTGACCCAGTCCCTCTCCCCCTTAGATCCACTCTCTGTGCTACAATGACTGCACCTTCTCACGCAACACTCCGGCCAGGACTTTCAACTACAATTTCTCCGCGTTGGCGAGCACTGTCACTCATGCCGGAGGGCCAAGCTTCACTTCCAAAGGCCTGAAATATTTTCATCACTTTACCCTGAGTCTCTGTGGAAACCAGGTAAGGTATGCAAGTGGCAGTGTGAGAACTGAAAAGGGGAAGCCAGAGACAGACACCAAGGAAACTAGAAATCCCTCAGGTGGCCAGGGATTGAGGAGGTTAAAAGTGTTTAAATGGTTGCAATTTTCCCTGAGGACTTTTTTCTCTAAAATCAAATCATCTGGATGATAAACGTTTAGGAAAATAAAAATGTTTAAAGTAAGGTGTTCATTTACTCTTTTATTCTTTTTAGTCAGAGTCTTACTCTATTGCTTAGGCTAGAGTGCAGTAGCATGCTCACGGTCACCGCAGCGTCAACCTGCTGGGCTCAGGCGATCCTTCTGCCTCAGCCTTCCAAGTAGCTGGAACCACAGGCGCGTGCTACCATGCTCAACTAATTTTTTTATTTATTGTAGAGACAAGTTCTTATCATGTTGCTCAGGCTGGTCTCGAACCCCTGAGCTCAGGCAACCCTCTCGCCTGGGATTACAGGCGTGAGCCACCACACCTGGCTTCATTTACTCTTTCTTGACCTTTATTCCCTCAAAATGAGTATACTGTGGCCGGATGCAGTGGCTCACGCCTGTAATCCCAGCACTTTGGGATGCCAAAGCAGGAGGATTGCTTGAACCCAGGAGTTCAAGACAGCCTGGGCAATATAGCAAGAACCTCATCTCTACAAAAAGTAAAGAATAATACTCATCTCTACAAAAAGTAAAGAATAATAATAATAATAATAATGAGTATGTTTTTTAAATATGCAAGAGGAATGCCCTTCTCATGCACACACACATTTTAAAAAGCATTCTTCAGTAATCAGTGCGTTTATCACTAGTTTTCTAGAGTCTGGATAAAATCAACTGTTCCTAGTTTATCTACATGTATCTTTGCTGACAGTACAAAAGAAGTCACATGAAAGACTGTATAAGGAAAGATTGTCACCATCCACCATGTCATGCCACTGCAAATATTTTGGAACCCAAATTCAAAGACAGAAACATACGGGCTAATCCTACCACTGCTGCTCTGGGTGAATTGCAAGCAGGCCATGATTAGCAGTTGGAAAGTACATTTCAAATGTTGTGAAATATCTAGTGTGTGACTCTGTGGTGGTAAGGCCCTTCCATCACATAGCTTACACCCATCTTCTGTAGCATGCAAAGAAGTTGACATGTGGGCCGGGCTCGGTGGCTCAGCCTGTAATCCCAGCGCTTTGGGAGGCAGAGGTGAGTGGATTGTCTGAGCCCGAGGGTTTGAGACCTGCCTGGGCAACTTGGTGAGACCTCATCTCCACAATAAATCAAAAATCAGCCGGGTGTGGTAGCGCATGCCTGTAGTTCCAGCTACT
>NW_007038898.1:17179-31394 GCF_000164805.1 Carlito syrichta | reverse complement strand
TGGAGTGCAGTGGCCGCTCCCGGCCACCGCAGCCTTGACCTGCTGGGCTCCGGCAATCCTTCGGCCTCAGCCTTCCAAGTAGCTGGAACTACAGGTGCACGCTACCACATCCGGCGAATTTTTTTGATTTATTATAGAGATGAGATCTCGCCAAGTTGCCCAGGCGGGTCTTGAACCCGTTGGCTCAGGCAATCCACTCACCTCAGCCTCTCAAGGCGCAGGATTACAGGCTGAGCCACTGAGCCCAGCTGGCTCACACCTTTAATCTCAGCACTTTGGGAGGCTGAGGTGAGAGGATTGCTTGAGCCCAGGAGGTCAAGACCAGCTTAGACAATATAACAAAACCTCATCTCTACAAAAAATAAAAGTAAATTAGCCAGGCGTGGTTCTAATTGCCCTCAGATGTCCTACCTCAAGGCATAGAGGGGGCTAGTTATGGAGCCTATTTTAAGCCCTGGAAGTTTCTAGAAAGCGCTTCTGCGACAAACACAGTAAAATCACAGCACCAAGAGCGACACAGAAGGTCATGGTAACCAGGCCAGAAGTTCAAATACATTTCACTGGTTTCTGGGGTCAGTTACCTATTTCAGTTTCTGTCTAGTTTCCTAGACAGAAACTGAGGACAAGAAAGGACCCTTACCTGGTGGGTGGTAGGTTTGAATTCCAAATCCTTTGTCAACATCACAACCTGCTCATATAGGCCTCTCAGACAAAACAAACTCTGAGAAACAAAACAAACAAACAAAAAAACCAGGACCCCTGAGCCAGCCTCCAAAACTAGGACACCGAGGCCTTATTTTTAGCTTTTTTTTTTTAAATTTAAATCTGTCTTGTCCTTAGACCTGGAACAAATCATTTCACTACAACATCCTATTGGAAGGCTGAAATTTCTAAATATGGAAAACTTGTCCCTGTTTCCTTCTGGAAATTTCCCTGTGACCAGTCACTCATTTCTGCTTCCTGCTCCCTCCCACCAGGGTAAGAAAATGTCTGTGTGCACCGACAACGTCACTGACATCCGGATTCCCGAGGGTGAGTCAGGGTTCTCCAAATCCGTCACGGCCTACGTGTGCCAGGCAGTCATCATCCCCTCAGAGGTGACAGGCTACAAGGCCGAGGTGTCCTCACAGCCTGTCAGCCTTGCGGATCGACTTATTGGTGAGTGACTCAGCCTTGCATGAGTGTGTGTGTGTGTGTGTGTGTGTGTGTTTTGCGTAAGAGGGAGTGAGGTTGCCAGGCTAGGAGGTAAAAAGCTCTCAAGTGGGGGTCCCAACCTCACCTCTGCTCTCTTTTCCATCCTGTGTGCTCGGAGGCCTCTGACACACCTTTGGTTCCTCCTTTCCTAAGCCCCTTGGGAATGTGATGAGGTTGGACGTTGCCAGTCTTGAGAGAGTTGAAGTGGTTGCCGGCAAATGCTACCAGGAGACTAATTAGGGACTCTAATTTGGCAGGAGTGACAACAGATATGACTCTGGATGGAATCACCTCCCCCGCTGAACTTTTCCGCCCAGAGTCCTTGGGAATACCGGACGTGATCTTCTTTTACAGGTGAAGATGAGAGGCCAGGCGAATCCTAGGGAAGTCAAAGAGGCCCCCACAGTTTCCGCTGCAGCCCCCTCTCCCCAGCCACCCACTGCTTCTCAAACCACAACGTGTCTGAGGTCCAGGAGATCCAACCAGTCACAATAGCTGAGGTCTGGGGGTCCCCCAGTCCCAGCTTCTAGGGGGCTGCTGGGCAGGTCTGCCCTGGAGGTAGGGAGAAATGCTGAATGATCTCAGGGGACCTCCCTCCCAGACTGAGAAGGGTCCAGTGTCTGCCGGCCATGCCTCTCCTGAACCAGTGTGTGTCCCTCGTGACTAGAGCTCCCTGACCCCTGCCCTCTCCGTGTGTAAACCAAGGCCCGTGCAGCCCCCGTGTGTCAGGCCAGAGCCCGAGTTCTGACTTTCCCAGCAGAGAATCATTCTGTGTTGACCTCAGGGGTGGCTCTCACTAGCATGGCGGGATGACTCATCCCCCATGGGGACTGGCTTTCTCTGCAGGTCCAACGACGTAACCCAGTCCTGCACTTCTGGGAGATCAACCACCATCCGCGTCAGATGCAACCCACAGAAAGCTGCCCCTGGAAGACTGTCACTGCCGGGGTAAGCCCTGCAGAGGATCGGAACAAAGGCCAAAGTCTCCCTTCCTTGGGCTTATTCTATCCTGAGAGCAAGAGACGACAGGAAAAGAGCAAGAGAGAAAATAGGTGATCCATCTAAGAGGTACAGATGGCTCTGAGAGGCACAGTCGTGGACCCCAGCCCTCAGTCTTTGGATGGCAAGAGTGGGCAGAAGGAAGCGTGAGAGCCAGCCCCACCTGGACCATGATGCTGGGTGGCTGCATAGCATGGTGGCCAGCAGCTCTGGTTGAGAGTCAGATCTGAGTCAGCACCTCCACGGACCAGCTGTGGACACATTTCTTAGCTTCTCTAGGACTCTGTTTTCCTTTTTCTTAAAATAGGCATAATAATAAGTTTCCTCAGGGAGTTTTTTGAGGGTTAAACAAGATGATGAGACTTTATACTTCTCATGGTATCTGGCTATTAGTGAAATTAGTAAAGGCTTAGTGATCCCAGGAATCTGTCTGCAACTACAAGACCCAATTCCAGTTTTAATAGCTGAGTGCACTCAACTGAAAATTTCCAAATTAATATTAGATACCACAGCCCTCCTTTTTTCCCACCCACATACATCTTTTTTTTTTTTTTTGGAATTGGGGGACTCACTCTGTCAACCCAGACTGGAATGCAGTGGCACAATCATGGCTCACCACAGCCTCAACATCCTGGGCTCGGGAGATTCTTCTGCCTCAGCCTCCTGAGTAGCTGGGACTATAGTTGAACACTACTACGCCCAGCTAATTGTTTGTTTGTTTGGAGAGACGAGGTCTTGCTATGTTTCCCAGGCTGGTCTCGAACTTCTGGGCTCAAGCAATCTTCCCACCTCGGCCTCCCAAAGTGCTAGGATTATAGGCATTAGCCAACATGCCCAGCTAACATCTTGACGGGCACTAGTGTCTTAAGGAAGACAGTTTGGGACATGTTGCTTCTAAACTACAATGGATAGGGGACACAGGGAACAAACAGGGCATCATGACCTAGCAGTGGTGTCCAAGTGTAACATCTCTGTTCTTGCCGTTGTAAGCGTCACTGTAAAGTACACCCGTGACCGGAAGTCTGTCCCTGAACTCCGCCTCAACTCCAATCCCAACCACAGGAAGCTGCATCAAAGTGGCTGTTGGAAAATGTCACATTCCCATGGGGAGGACAAGAACCTCTGAGGGGCTGATGGGGCAGCCACACTAGTGCTCAGACACCTTACATCAACTGTCATCTGATGTCAGCACAAACATGAACAGGCAGAGGGTGGGGAGCCCAGTGGAGGCTGGAAGGCTTCTCTCCATCAGGGAACTCGGAGATCAAAATGTGTGTTAAGAGCTAGATGCATAGCCGGGCTCAGTGGCTCAGCCTATAATCCCGCACCTTTGGGAGGCTGAGGTGAGTGGATTGCCTGAGCCCGCGGGTTCGAGACCCGCCTGGGTAACGTGGCGAGACCTCATCTCTACAATAAATCAAAAATTAGCCGGGCATGGTAGTGTGCACCTATAGTTCCAGCTACTTGGAAGGCTGAGGCGGAAGGATCGCTGGAGCCCAGCCGGTTGAGGCTGCGGTGACCGGGAGCGGCCACTGCACTCCAGTCTGGGAGACAAAGTGAGACTCCAACTCAAAAAAAAAAAAAAAAAAAAAAGACCTAGATGTGGCCGGGTGCGGTGACTCACTCCTGTAATCCCAGCACTTTGAGAGGCAGAGGCAAGAGCATTGGCAGAGCCCAGGGTTCAAGACCAGCCTGGGCAACATGATGAAACCTCATCTCTACAATAAATCAAAAAATTAGCCATGGTGTGCACCTGTAGTTCCAACTACTTGAGAGGCTGAAGCGGAAGAATCGCCTGACCCCAGCATGTGGATGCTGCGGTGGCCATGCGCGTGCCACTGCACTCCAGCCTGGGCAACAGCGTAAGACTCTGACTCAAAAAAAAAAAAAAAAGGCAGGATAAGGGGTAGGTGGAAGGATACTGTCAGGACTCATGGTTTGAGCCAGAGAGGATGAACCAGGAAGCTCAGAGATGCCAGGCCTCCCACCAGGTCTTCCTGCCCATCCAGTGAGCCAGTGCTCAGGTCTTCCCTCTGCTTTACCAGCTCGTGCTCCGGCGGGACCTGCGACGGCTGCAGCTTCCACTTTCTGTGGGAGAGCGTGGCTGCCTGCCCGCTCTGCTCTGTGGCTGACTACCACGCCATCGTCAGCAGCTGTGTGGCTGGCATCCAGGTGGGTTTCCCTCTGACTAGGGCCTCCCCGGGAGAGGAGGGATCGTGAGATCTGAGTTCCCTGTTCTCCCGACAGAAGACGACCTATGTGTGGCGAGAACCAAAGCTGTGCTCGGGGGGCCTCTCCCTGCCTGAGCAGAGAGTCACCATCTGCAAAACCATAGCTTTCTGGCTGAAAGTGGGCATCTCTGCGGGCATCTGCATGGCTGTCGTGCTCGCCGTCTTGACCTGCTACTTTTGGAAGAAGAATCAAAAGTACATGACGGGTCCCTGGAGGTTGGCGGTAGGCGGGATTGGGTGACTGAACAGGAGAGCATTTGGGCGTGTCAGTTAATGCGACCCTGGAATTCTGGCCAAAGATTTCTCCAGTGTGTGCCCTGGTTGCCCGGACTCCTGAACAAGGGGTGGTACCACCAGGCAGTCTCTAAATGGTTGTTCAATTTTCTTTTTTTTCCAATGGCCCCTGGATGCTTGTGGTTGAGTCCTTCTTTTTTTGAATTGGAGTCTCACTCTGTCGCCCAGGCTGGAGTGCTGAGCTCAGGTGATCCTTCCGCCTCAGCCTTCCAAGTAGCTGGAACTACAGGTGCGCGCTACCACGCCTGGCTTTTTTTTTTATTGTAGAGATGAGGTCTCGCCAAGTTGCCCAGGCTGTTCATGAACCTGTGGACTCAGGCAGTCCTCTCACCTCGGCATCCCAAAGTGCTGGGATTACAAGCTAGAGCTACTATGCTCAGCCAGCTGTTCGATTTTCAAAAGAAAAGCAAAGGGTATCCTTAATCTGTTACCATTCTTATTTGTGTGTGTGTGTGTGTGTGTGTGTGTGTGTGTGTGCATGATGACATCCAAAATATACACTAGACAATACAGGCCAGGCACGGTGGCTCACACCTGTCATCCCAGCACTTTGGGAGGCCACAGAGGGAGGACTGCTTGAGCCCAGGAGTTCAAAACCCAGCCTGGGCAACATAGTGAGACCTCTACAAAAAATAAAAAAATTAACCAGGCATGATGGTGCACACCTGTAGTCCCAGCTATTCGGGAGGCTGAGGCGGAAGGATCTCCTGAGCTCAGAAGGTTGAGGCTGTGGTGAGCCGTGATGGTGCCACTGCACTTCCAGCCTGGGTGACAGAGTAGACCCTGACTCAAAATATATATATAATGACTTTAGGATTTCAATATTTCTATTAAGCTTTGAGATCGCAGAAATAGCCTCAAGGAAAAAAACCCACCAAACTAGGAGCTGAGAGTCCTTCTAAACCCCAGTCCTGACACCATTTTGCTGCCCACAGATGGCAGTGGCATCTGTCCGTAGCCCAACCTCTCTCTCCTTTGACCCGTATTCTCACATTTGTGCCTTGTCTTTTCCCACCTTCTGTTTCACAGACTGGAGTACAAGTACTCGAAGCTGGTGATGAATGCCACCCTCAAGGACTGTGACCTGCCGGCCGCCGACAGCTGTGCCATCATGGAAGGCGAGGATGTGGAAGATGACCTCATCTTTACCAGCAAGAAGTCACTCTTTGGGAAGATCAAATCCCTTACCTCCAAGGTAGGGGCCCAGCCAGGGCCCTTAGGTCAACTTGCAGGGCTGGGGAAGGGGCCCCTCCTGGACACTGGATGGTCTCGCACTGCTCAGGGACTGTGGCCCTGCTCCCTGCCACGCCATATGACTCTGTTTCCCCACCCCGAAAAGCCTGTCTGCTGCCTTTTTCATTTCCACACCAACACTCTTCCCCCTGGCTCCCAAGGTGGCCTTTGCCCAGGCTCCTCCTCTTCTGACACGCACTCCTGTTGGTGAACTCTTGGGACCCTAACTTCCCGAAGGAGCGTTGAACCATCCATGTTGTGGAACCATCCCTCTCCCCAGGCCTCCCACAGCCTTTTTTTCTTTTGGAAGAGGGAAGAAGGGCCAGCTTTGAGCAGTGGAGGGCGCTCTCTGGGAGGTGTCTGAGCCCGGGCCTTCGGAGGCTGAATCACGGGTCTAAGCTGTCACTCAGCAGTTCTGAGCTGGGATGGCTGGCTCCGTGTGGGGGGTGGGTGAATGAGTGTCAAGCTCATAAATGCCACGCAGACAACACAGGCACTGGGTGTGGGGCCTGCAGAAAGCATCCAGGCAACTCCTCCTGGGCTACAGCCCTCTGCACCCCACTCTGCAGGCACCCACATCTAACTACTGTCCTGAACCAGCTCATCCCCGCAGGGGTGGGTGGGAGGGCAGTAAGAGGGAGGAGAGTTGGGCGGGGGCAGGGGGTGAAGAAAGAGGGGTGCTTGCATTGCTGAATCTCGTTCCCTTTGTGCTGGGCGACTCCCTTGACCTGCTTAGACCGTGGTTGGTTTTTGTTGTTGTTTTTTTAACCAGTGCAAGAACAGTTCACCCTGGGACTGCTAGAATTCAGCCAAGATGCAAAGTAGGGCATTTTAAAGATTTTTCTTACTCTCTGGCTGTGCAAGAAGAATAAAGGGCATGTCATTTCTGTGTTGCCACAGAGCCACCGGGAACAGGAATTCCAGAAGGTTCCTTCCATCACCTCTTTCCATTTCTCTCCTCTGTCCCCCAAACTTGTCCCCATGCAGCAGCCAGCGCCTGTCACCATTTCTCTTTCAGAGGACTCCTGACGGATTTGACTCGGTGCCGCTGAAGACATCCTCGGGAGGCCCAGACGTGGACCTGTGAGGGGCACTGGCCTGCCCGCCTGCCTCCCTGGCCTGGCACCTCACCTGGCAGGCCTGTGGCATTTCAGGCAACACGTGCTGCTGGAAACCTCTTCATTGTGGCCTTATCAAAAGAAGTTTGGATTTCAGAGTTTTGTGTTTTTTTTTTTTATGGACTCCCCAAACCCTCCCATCTGCTTGCCTCAAACCCGCTAAATATACCCAAAGTTTGTTTATACGTTATCCCCTCTCTTGTATCTTGTTTCCCAAAATGACCCACCTGCCAGAGCCATGGCTCCATCTGCCTAGAATCCTGATAGCTCTGGAAATGACAAGACATCTGTCTTCTTAAGGATAGAAATTACTTCCTCTGCCCTCCTGCTGAAGAGAGAAGCACTGGGAGCTCTCCTGACTGGATGCTCTCAGCGCCTGACCTCTTTGGAGAGAGGCTGAGTGAGGAGGGCACCCAGAGCCCTGAAGGACAAGCTTCAGAGTAGCCCGGATTCATTTCTCCTGGATGAGCAGCTCTTGCAGAGTGGAACGGGGGGTCTGAGGGCAAATGAGTCGGCCTGGGCCAAAAAAGCCTGGATAAGCACAAGGACAGGCAATAAGGAAAAGTGTTTGTTTTGTTTTTAGGTTTTGGGGGGTTTTTTTGAGTTGGAGTC
Source organism: Carlito syrichta (assembly GCF_000164805.1). Lineage (NCBI taxonomy): Eukaryota > Metazoa > Chordata > Mammalia > Primates > Tarsiidae > Carlito > Carlito syrichta. The sequence continues at coordinate 23,713 of NW_007038898.1, read as the reverse complement.
TCACTCTGTCACCCAGACTGGAGTGCAGTGGCCACTCCTAGCCACCGCAGCCTCGACCTGCTGGGCTCCGGCGATCCTTCCGCCTCAGCCTTCCAAGTAGCTGGAACGACATGCACGCGCTACCATGCCCGGCTCATTTTTTGATTTAGTGTAGAGATGAGGTCTCGCCAAGTTGCCCAGGTGGGTCTCGAACCCGCAGGCTCAGGCAATCCACTCACCTCAGCCTCCCAAAGGCGTGAGATTACAGGCTGAGCCACCAAGCCTGGCTAGGTTTTTTTGTTTGTTTGTTTCACTCTGTTGCCCAGGCTGGAGTGCAGCGGTCCCATCAAGGCTCACCACAGCCTTGACCTCCTGGGCTCCACCATCACCCCCAGCTAATTTTTTTTTTTTTTTGTAGAGATGAGGTGTATGTTACTTAGGCTGGTCTTGAACTCCTGGGCTCAAGCAATCCTCCCGTCTCAGCCTCCCAAATTGATGGGATTCCAGACTTGAGCCAATGCGCTGGGTTTTTTTTTTTTTTAAACAGGTACCTCATTCCTCCCTTCTCTTAAATAAATTTTCTCACTGAAGCCAGAGGAAAAAGTTCATTAAGAAAATGCCCAGATCAGCTGAGCTCAGTGGCTCAGTCTGTAATCCCAGCACTTCAGGAGGCCAAGGCGAGTGGATTGCCTGAGCCCGCGGTTTCAAGACCCACCCGGGCAACTTGGCAAGACCTCGTCTCTACAATAAATAAAAAATTAGCCGGGCGTGGTAGTGTGCGCCTGTAGTTTTGGCTACTTGGAAGACTGAGGCAGAAGGATCGCCGGAGCCCAGCAAGTCGAGGCTGCGGTGGCCGGGGGTGTACCACTACACTCCAGTCTGGGCGACAGAAAGACTCCAACTCAAAAAAAAAAAGAAAGAAAAGAAAATGCCCAGATCCAGGGTAGGTCTGTTCTGTTTATTTATTTTACCCTCTTGCCCTATGACACTAAAGAGAACCAAGTAAGCAAACACTAAACCCTGATGTTCTAGCCTTATCATCTGTTGACTTTTACCTACAGAGATGGTCAACCCCTGATACTGAGGAAAAGTCCCCACCCTTGAGTGACCCAGTCTTGGAGGCGTGGGCCATGTCAGAGAGCAGTGACATCTTCTTTCTTTCTTTCTTTCTTTTTTTTTTGAGTTGGAGTCTCACTCTGTCACTCAGACCGGAGTGCAATGGCATGCTGACAACCATCACAGCATGGACCTGCTGGGCTCAGGCAATCCTACCTCAGTCTTTCAAGTAACTGGAACTACAGGCACGCGCCACCATGCCCAGCTAATTGATTTATTGTAGAGGTGAGGTTTCAAGTTGTCCAGGCTGGTCTCAAACCCCTGGGCTCTAGCCGCTGCCTCCCAAAGTGCTGGAATTACAGGTGCGAGCCACCACGTCCATCTGATCTTATTTCAAAAGCACAGGGAGACAGGATTTGAAGGAGGTACACAGGGGAAGAGGCCCTCAGTGGTGTGGGCCTGAGGAGGCTGTGGCATCTGCTTCTAAGCTTGACCCACCTGCTCAGCCACAGAATAAATAACATCTATCTAGGCTGGCCGTGAAAGGACTTGGCTCTTACCCCATAGCAGGAGACTCAGATAGTCTTTACAAGGGGAAGGCCAGGGGAGTTTAACAAGGTATTCATCACACTGGGTTACTTCTCACTTTCAAGCCCCGTCCTTCAATTTTCTTTTTCTTATTTTCTTTTTTGAGTCAGAGTCTCACTCTGTCACCCAGGCTGGAGTGCAGTGGCATGCTCACAGCCACTGTAGCCTTGACCTGCTGGGCTTAGGCCATCCTTCCGTCTCAGCCTTCCAAGTAGCTGGAACCACTGGCGTGCGCCACCACACCCAGCTCATTTTTTCATTTACTGTAGAGACGAGGTCTCGCCAAGTGGCCCAGGCATGTCTCAAACCCCCTGGGCTCAGACAGTCCTCTTGCCTCCACCTCCCACAGTGCTGGGATTACAGGTGTGAGCCACCGTGCCCCCCCCTTTTTAAAGTCAGGGTCTTGCTCTATTGCCCAGACGAGTACAGTAGTATAATCATGGCTCACCACAGCCTCAACTCCTGAGCTCAAGCGATCCTCCTGCCTCAGCCTCTCAAGTAGCTGGCACTACAGGTGTGTGCCACCACACCCAGCTAATTTTTTATTTTTTTGTAGAGATGAGGTCTCACTATGTTGCCCAGGCTGGTCTCAAACTCCTGGGCTCAAGTGATTCTCCCGCCTCGGCCTCCCAAAGTGCTGGGATGACAGGCATGAGCCACCGCACCCAATCCTTTCCCTTTTTCTCATTTTATGTCCTTTGTGTGCTAAGAAACTAAAGAGACCTCTGGTCCTAACATCTGGTAGCATCCCTTTTGAAAGGTGAGTGGAGTGGGGTCCCCTGTGCCTCATCGCCCCATGCTTATTATGGGGATCATCAGCTATGATTGATGAATTTTAAGCACCTAAATGACCTTCTTTCTCCTACTGGCAAGTCTCCCTCCCTCCCCATCGGGCCAGGATGACCCTCCCTGGGTCAAGCCCCAGTCACCCATGGTTTGTACCTGTGTCCTTTCTCCAGTGACCACTCATTGATCAGATACTAGACACAGAAAGGAGATGGCATTTCTAAGTGGTTCGTCCGCCACAGGATGATCGGTTCATCTGATGAGCCACTGCCATGGCGGCCACGGATTTATTAGTCAGTGAAAACAGGAGCTGGGCCAGGACGTCGGGCCATCGACAGCGCCAGAGATGCAGGGAGTCCCTTTGGTTCACTCAATCCAGAAGCTTTCCTTTAGACATCCACACTCCTTTTCCTTCTGTGGGAGTCGGTTTCTTAGTGCCCTGACTTGGAACTTTCCCCTGGATGCAGCACATAGACCCTGAGCTCCAGCCTCAAGTCTTCTGTCGCCTGAGCGACACCTGGGCATCTGCCTTCTCACTGCATAGATTTCTTTTTTGATAAAGGCCACAGAAGGGGCTTAGACTATTCTGCAAACAGCAGGAAAAATACACACCTTGGCCAGGCATGGTGGCTCACGCCTGTCATCCCAGCACTTGGGGAGGCAGAGGCAAGAGGATTGCCTGAGTCCGGGGGTTTGAGACCAGCCCGGGCAATTTGGTGAGACCTCATCTCTACAATAAATTTTTAAAAATTAGCCAGGCATGGTGGTGGTGCACGCCTGTAGTTCCAGCTACTTGGGAGGATGAGGCAGAAGGATCACCTGAGCCCAGCAAGTTGAGGCTGCAGTTGCCATGAATATGCCACTGTACTCTAGCTTGGGCAACAGAAGGAGACTCTGACTCAAAAAAAAAAAGTACACATCCTTTGACTTTTGTATTTCAGTGATAATACTTCAAGGATCTCTTTTTTACTGCCCTACTGTGGTCATTTCTTTCTTATTTATTTATTTATTTATTTTTTGAGTTGGAGTCTCAATTCTGTCACCCAGGCTGCAGTGCAGTGGCATGCTCACCCCACCACAGCTTCGACCTACTGGGCTCAGGTGATCCTTCCACCTCAGCCTTTCAAGTAGCTGGAACCACAGGCATGTGCCACCACTCCTGGCTAACTTTTTGATTTATTGTAGAGACGAGGTCTCGCCATGTTGCTCAGGCTGGCCTCGAACCCCTGGACTCAGGCAATCCTCTCACCTCCACCTCCCAAAGTGCTGGAGTTAACAGGTTTGAGCCACCATGCCCAGCCTGGTTCACCCATTTAAAACATATAAATCAGGCTGGGCGCAGTGGCTCACACCTATAATCTCAGCACTTTGGGAGGCCAAGGCAAGAGAATTGCCTGAGCTCACAGATTCGAGACCAGCCTGGGCAGCTTGGTGAGACTCTATCTCTACAATAAATCAAGAAATTAGCCAGACATGGTGGTGCATACCTGTAGTTCCAGGTACTTGGAAGGTTGAGGCAGAAGGATCACCTGAGTCCAGCGGGTCGAGGCTATGGTGGCCATGAACGTGCCACTGCACTCCAGTTTGGGTGACAGAGTGAGACTACAACTCAAAAAAAACACAAAAAACAAAAAACAAATCAATGGCTTTCAGTACATTCACAGAGTTGTATATTCATCTTGGAACAGACACATGTTAGATTTTCTGTGAGAGAGGCTTTAGCCCTTGAACCAGGGCTAGTGGTTTGCACAAATTGCTAGAAGAGGGAGTATGGGCTCAGGAGATAAAAATTTTTAAAAATGTTTATAACCTGTTGGCTACCTGGAATCCTAGAACACATAGTAACTTCCATGTGGCTGTCTGCTGCATTTGACTGGGAATACCAATGAAGATGTCAGTGTATTCTAGGGCCAGGGTTTTTTTGTTTTTGTTTTTTATGCCAACAAAACATTTTTTTCTTGTCTGACTGCATTAAAGATAAGACTGACTATATTTATACAACAGAGACTTTGTAACGGATTTTTCAGCTTTGTGAAATCGAATTTTTGTCTCATCAGGACTGGTTGAATTTCCTTTTACTCTGTATTCCAAGCATTTATAGTTTGTTAGGGGATGGGTATGGTATGTCACTTTTTTTGTTTTGTAAAATAAAACCTACCTTTCGAGTTGTTTTTCTTGGACATGGGTTGGGTGGCTGGATGGGTGAGTGGGAAATGGTAAGTGTCCTAGACACTTAAATTGAAGAGAAGGAAGCCAGGCGTGATTGCTCACGCCTGTAATCCCAACACTTTGGGAGGCGGAGGTGAGAGTATTGCCTGAGTCCAGGGGTTCAAGACCAGCCTGGGCAACTTGACGAGACCTCGTCTCTACAATAAATCAAAAAATTAGCTAGGCATGGTGGCGCGTGCCTATAGTTCCAGCTACTTGGAAGGCTGAGGCGAGCCTGAGCCCAGCAGGTCGAGGCTGTGGTGCCTGTGAGTGTGCCACCGCACTCCAGCCTGGGTGACAGAGTGAGACTCTGTCTCAAAATTTAAAAAAAATTTAAGAGAAGGATTCCAGTCCCTGGAAAGACAGAGAAAAGAGCAAGATGGAGCTAGGCTAGAAGCCTCTGTTTTTTGTTGTTGTTGTTTAGTTTTTGTTTGTTTGTTTGTTTGAGTTGGAGTCTTACTCTGTTGCCCAGGCTGGAGTACAGCAGCATCATCATGGCTCACAGCAGCCTCAAGTCCTCGGCTCAGGTGATCCTTCTGCCCCAGCTTCCCAAGTAACTGGGACTACAAGTGCACACCACCATGTCCAGCTATTTTTTTTTTTGTAGTGTCAAGATCTCATTATGTTGCCCAGGCTGGTCTCAAACTCCTGGCCTTAAGCAATCCTCCCATCTCAGCCTCCCAAAATGCTGGGATTACAGTACCCGTTACTGCCGCCCAGCCGTGGAAGCCTCACTTTTGAGGATTCAGTGACCAAAGCCTCAGTTTCCACAGTAATAAAAGCATCTACTGATACCTTACCTCCCAAGATGGGCGAGGGTCAAAAGAGGTGACACAAAACACATTTAGCGGGTTAGTTCCCTTCCCTGCCAGTTCAGGTTTCTCATGAATGGCACGAGCCCAGTCACATACCAATATATCCACAAACACAAGTAAAATGAGCTTCTCTGGAAAGGAGGTGGGCCGTACCAGACTTGATGTGGAGAAGATTCTGGAGGACTTCAAGGGCCTGCTGCTTCCCCGGGTCCCCTCCAGGCCAGTGAGGCCCTTGAACCCGCAAAACCGTTCTCTCAGCTGGATGAGTTTGGGACTCCACAGACGCTCTAGTCTGAAGGGCACTTAAGTGCCGGATGTTCTACCTCCGGGTCTTGGATAATGTTTAGCCTTCAAATAGGCCTCTCCAGCGGGGCATGGTGGCTCACATCTGTAATTTTAGCACTATGGGAGGCCAAAGCGAGAAAATTGCTTGAACCCCAGAATTTGAGACCCACCTGGGCAACACAGTGAGACCGCTTCTCTACAAAAAAAAATTAGCCGGTGTGGTGGCATGCACCTGTAGTCCCAGCTACTCAGGAGGCTGAGGGAGAAGGATCCCCTGAATCCAGGAGGCCAAGGCTGCAGTGAGCCGGGATTGTGCCGCTGCACTCCACCTTGGGTGACAGAGACGCCAACTCAAAATCAAAACAAAACACAACACAAATGGGCCTCTCCTCTTCCAGTGCCTCTTGCTCTTGTAGTCAGCTCCCTGCTCCTCAGTCAAAGCCCCTCTCCTTTCTTCTGCTTTCTTTTTCTTTTGTGTGTGTGGGGGGTGGCGAGGTTTCCAGTAAAAGCCAGATAACCCAGTAGACACATTCTAAAAGAGGATGCAGTGGCTCATGTCTGTAATCCCAGTGCTTTGGGAGGCCAAGGTGGGAGGATCCCCTGAGGCCAGGAGTTTGAGACCACTCTGGGCAACATAGTGAGACCCCTCCATCTCTACAGAAAATAAAAAATAAAAATTCGCCAGCCCCGGGCTCAGGTGGCTCAGCCTGTAATCCCAGCGTCTTGGGAGACTGAGGTGAGTGGATTACCTGAGCCTGTGGGTTCAAGACCCACCTGGGCAACTTGGCGAGACCTCATCTCTACAATAAATAAAAAA
>NW_007038898.1:16467-16842 GCF_000164805.1 Carlito syrichta | reverse complement strand
GCTCCAACCCAAAAAAAAAAAAATTGCCAGGCATGGTGCCATATGCCTGTAGTCCCAGCTACTTGAGAGGCTGAGGCAGGAGGATTGCTTGAGACCAGGAATTTGAGGGTACAGTGAGCTATAATCACTCCACTGCACCTTAGCTTGAGTGAGAGAGTGACACCCTATCGCTTAAAAAAAAGAAAGAAAAGAAAAAGAAAACATTAAGAGCGGGAACACTCAGACGCCCCCCCCCGCTTTTTTTTTGAGTTGGAGCCTCACTCTGCCGCCCAGACTGGAGTGCAGTGGCCGCTCCCAGCCACCGCAGCCTTGACCTGCTGGCCTCAGCCTTCCAAGTAGCTAGAACTACAGGCGCGCGCTACCACGCCCGGCTAG
>NW_007038898.1:13843-16223 GCF_000164805.1 Carlito syrichta | reverse complement strand
GGGCACACTCACAGCCACCGCAGCCTCAACCTGCTGGGCTCAGGTGATCCTTCTGCCTCAGCCTTCCAAGTAGCTGGAACTACAGGTGCGTGCCATCACGCCCAGCTAATTGTTTCATTTATTGTAGAGACGAGTTCTCGCCAAGTTGTCCAGCCTGTTTTCAAACCCCTGGACTCAGGCAATCCTCTCACCTCCGCCCCCCAAAGTGCTGGGATTACAGGCATGAGCCACCGCGCCTGGCCTATGCATAATTTAAGGGCTATTCTAGGAGAATGTGAAATATAATTCTGCTGCAGTGCCGAAGTTAAAAATCTCACACAAAATGAAATTCCCTATATATCATAGTAATTCCACCCTTATCTGTTATTTCGTTTTCCACAGTTTCAGTTACCTAAAGTCAAGTGTGGTGCAAAAATACTAAATGGAAAATTCCAGAAATAAGTGGTTCATCAGTTTTAAATTGTGTGTGGTCCTGAGTAGCATAATGAAATCTTGGACCGTTCCCATTTCTCCCCACCTGGGGCGTGAATCACCCCTTTGTCCCACGTAACCACATTGTCTGTGCCACCCACCCACTCAACAGTCACTTAGTGGCCATCAGACTGAAAAAAACATAGTCTATCGAAGGTTACATACAATCAGTGGCCTCAGGCATCCACTGGGGTTCTTGAAACCTATCCCTTGGGACGAGAGGGGAACTCCTGTGTGATACAATGTGATGGGAGGATTGATAGCTCACCCCAATTCTGTCAGAGGCAGAGGCTGGATCAAAGTCCCCTCAGGTCATGGCAGCTTTCCCTGACCAATGCCATTTTTAAATGGTTCCTCCTTCTTGTCCAAAGACAGCAACACCAACTCCCTTGTTACCGTGTCTCTGATAGAAGGGAGTGGGCAACCCTGAGCTGGAGGCTGGGTTGTCAGTTTTTCCCGAAACAGTGTTCCCAGTTTTTCCGTGGGAAACCGGAAGGGTGCTCAACCAGCCGGTGGGGAGGAATGAAGAGGATGTCAGAGAAGGCTTCCAGGAGGAAGGAGGAATCGGGCAGTTGGGAGTGAAAGGGCATTCCGGCTGGAAGGAGCTTGGACAAAGAAGTGTTCAGGGGCAAGGAAGGGGAGCCGCTGGGAGTTTGGAGTGAGGAGTTCAAGGGGAGGAATATCAAGAGAAAAAGAGGGAGCAGAGCCGGGCTCGCTGGCTCAGCCTGTAATCCTGCGCCTTTGGGAGGCTGAGGTGAGTGGATTGCCTGAGCCCACGGGTTCGAGACCCGCCTGGGCAGTGAGACCTCATCTCTACAATAAATCAAAAAATCAGCCGGGCGTGGTAGCGCATGCCTGTAATTCCGGCTACTTGGAGGGCTGAGGCGGAAGGATCGCCGGAGCCCAGCAGGTCGGGGCTGCGGTGGCCAGGAGCGGCTACTGCACTCCACTCTGGGTGACAGAGTGAGACTCCAACTCAAAAAAAAAAAAAAGGAGGGAGCATGCTGGTGTGTTTGGTAGGGGACAGCTCCCACGTGGCCTTGCCAGCCATGCTGGACATGACCCTGAGGGCAACAGGCAGCTGACAGAGACTTTTAGTAGGGAGTGGCAGGATGGGGCTTGCTTGTCAAACAGGTAGAAATCCCACTTCAAATACAAGACGGAAGGAAGAACACAAAGCAGAACACAAAGCGCTGCTGACGTGAGACCTCAGAAGGTTCTAGGTAAACCCACGCTTTGAAGCGTCTTCCTGTATGGTTTCCTCAGAGACGCAGCTCCGTCCCCTCCCTTTCCACTGTTTTTCAATCTAACACCCTAGGCCAGCAGCACTAAGGGGCAAGCCCAGACAGCCCCTTTCTTATGCCTCCCTTGGGGTCTCTGCTTGTCAGCTGTCACCGTTCAGCCCTGAGCTACACATCTCAGGGCTGGCTTGGCAAAGGCTTGTTGGGGAGTAGGGTTAGTGTAAGAGGCAAACACACACACACACAAAACCCCTACTTTTCTTCTAGTCATACACTTGACACTTCTGTGCCCGCTTGTGGGGACAAGGGGAGTGCCAGTTCCCCACACATCAAGCAATTCTCCAGTGGACATCCGATGGGTGTTACAGAATTCATCTCAGTTCTGCGACTAGGCCATAGCGTCAGATCCCACAGGGTAAGGGTTCAGTCCCACTGGACTGCCCCCCACTTCAGATTCCAATTGCAAGCTATAGATTTCACATATACTTTATTTTATTTTATTTTTTATTTATTTAATTTTTCTTTGAGTTGGAGTCTCACTCGGTCACCCAGACTGGAGTGCAGTGGCTGCTCCTGGCCACCGCAGCCTTGACCTGCTGGGCTCCGAGGATCCTTCCGCCTCAACCTTCCAAGTAGCTGGAACTACAGGTGCGCGCTACCACGCCTGG
>NW_007038898.1:5885-13387 GCF_000164805.1 Carlito syrichta | reverse complement strand
GTCTCGAACCCGCGGGATCAGGCAATCCACTCACCTCAGCCTCCCAAAGGCGCGGGATTACAGGCTGAGCCACCGAGCCCGGCTATTTCACATATACTTTAGACCAACCAGCTTTGATCAATTGGGGCTCCGACTACCCCTTCCTTGGGTTTGATTAATTTGCTGGGATGGCTTACAGAATTCAGGGCAACATTTACCTGTTCATTAACCATTTTGCAGGTTTATTAGAAAGGATACAGATGATGAAGAGATGGACAGGGCAAGGTATGGCGGGCTGCACAGAGCCTCCTGCCCCCTCTGGGCGAGCCACCCTCCCAGGACATCCACATGCTCAGCAACCTGGAAGCTCAACTCTTGCTGAAGACCATTTACAGAGCCTAACGTCCAGCACCACGCCTTTTTCCTGGAGGTTGGTGGGTAGAGCTGAAGCTTCACAACCTCTAATCATCTAATCCTCAGACTCTAGCTGAGAGAATGGCCCCTTCCTGAGGCTATCTAGGACCTTACCCCAAGTCACCTCGTTAGCATAAACTAATGTTATCAAAGGGGCTCATGATGAACAACACAAGAAACTCCTATTGGCCAGAAAATTCCAGGAGTTTTAGGAGCTGTGACAGGAAGGGGTAGGGGAGACCAAGTATAGTCCATATTATAAATAGTATGACAGTTATCTAGGCTACGCTCTCATCACAGGAGTCCCTGAAGGTAGCCTAAGATCAAGAAGGTCTTAACACACCTGCCTGAGGAAGCATGGGGAGTTGGGCTCTAGAGCTTCTGAAAAGTGGAAGGATCTGAGGGGAACAAACTGCCTATTCCCAAGCCCTTTAGATAATCTCTTGTTATCAGGCAGACTCTTTGATAACTTTGGCTTCAGTTAGTATCCAGAGCATGTCATTGGCAAGGCCCAAACATTTTAAAAGCAGGTATGGCCAGGTGTGGTGGCTCACACCTATAATCCCAGCACTTTGGAAGGCTGAGTTGAGAGGACTGCCTTAGCTCTGGCCACTTGGTGAGACCTCATGTCTACAATAAATAAAAAAATTAGCTGGGTGTGGTGGCGCAAGCCACAGGCTCCAGCTACTTGGAAGGCTGAGGCAGAAGGATTGCCTGAGCCCTGCAGGTTGAGGCTGCAGTGACCGTGAGCATGCCGCTGCACTCCAGCCTGGGCGACAGAGACTACAACTCAAAAAAAAAAAAAAAAAAAGCAGAGTAAGATAAAATCTCTGTTCGAGGCACTTTCAAACAGACCCAAGACATGGCCTCAATACCTTGTACAGCCTTCACATCTGCTACATGGTGTCCCCTTGGAAGTCTCCTATTGTCTCTCTCAAAGATTTCCACTGCCCTCTCCCCAACCCGTGATCTTAAGGATTGTTAAAGGCACACTCGGTTCACTCAATAATCAGATCAAGAAAGGTATCCCGACGGTGCGCGTTGCGCGTGCGAAATCCCAGCACTTTGGGAGGCGGAGGCGAGAGGACTGCCTGAGCTCGGGGGTTCCAGACCAGCCTGGGCAACTTGGCGAGACCTCGTCTCTACAAAAAATAAAAACTAGCCAGGCATGTAGTTCCAGCTACTTGTAAGGCTGAGGCGGAAGGATTGCCTGAGCCTAGCAGGCGGAGGCTGCGGTAGCCGTGAGCGTGCCACTGCGCTCCAGCCTGGGCGACTGGGTGAGACAACGACTCAAAAAAGAAAGAAAGAAAGAAAGAAAGGTATCCCCGCCTAAGGCAGGAGAGCAGGAATCTTGAGTTGAGAACTAAAGAGGTAGCCCTGGGCCCGACTATGGAGCCAAGCTCCCGTATAAGAACGGAGAAGAGCAGGGAAGGGGTCGGTCGAAAGAGAAAATCTGGCGTCTGGTGGCAATGCCAGTTTCCAAGCCAGGAGCAAGGGCGCAGGCCTCTGCCTGGCTTGAGATGTGACTAGGACCCGGAGGCGCTCACACTTTTTCGGGACGATCGGAGTGTGGCGGAGAAGGCACGGGAGACAGAAGCGTGGCCCACCCCCTTGAACCCCACCTCCCTCCGCGGCCCCGCCTCCAACACAACCGCTTCCGGCCGAGAGGGGGCGCGCGCTCCCGCCGCGCATGCGCAGGGAGGACGGGTCGGCGCGCCGGCTCAGTGTTTCCGTCATCCGCGGAGCGCTGCGGTGCGTTCCTCGCTTCCTTGAGTGTTGGCTCCGGGTCGGAGAGAAGATGGTGCTGGACCTGGATTTGTTTCGGGTGGATAAAGGGGGGGACCCAGCCCTCATCCGAGAGACGCAAGAGAAGCGCTTCAAGGACCCGGGGCTAGTGGACCAGCTGGTGAAGGCAGACAGCGAGTGGCGACGATGTAAGTGTCAGGACGCACGGGTCACCCCCGATCCTAAACCCAACTTCACCCCTCGGATCCGGTCACTACGCCTGAGGCCACAGCTGCCTCCCGCCCGTAGACCCCCTCCTAGGCTGTGGTGGCTCCGAGTCTCTCCGTATCCCCCAAATCACAGCCTGGGAGCCGGGATCGCCCCACTTTCCCCTCCACCCGGGCGGCGCGAGGTCCCTTCTGCGCGCGCGCAGTGCGGGTGGCGGCCTGGGTGCGCATGCTCAGCAGAAGCTGTCAAGTTCGACCCCTCGGGTAGCCGGGAGAAAGCCGGGCACGAGGTTTCGCGGGGCAGGGTCCCTTTTCCTAATACGTGTCTTTGGTCCCCCCCGGTGTATTTCTCATCTTTAGCAACGCTCGAGTGGTCTCCCTCTGTTGATAGAAACCAAGATTCCTGCCTGAGACTGATTCACATCTGCTGCACAATAGATGGATTCCATCCCCCTCGGAAGCATTTGGGGAGGTGGAGGCCGCACTTGGCTAAAGGTGGCGATCTCAGAGCTTTTGGGAAGGCTGTCCCCCGACCTGTAATTCTTTTGAGAATCAGAAAGGTCTTTTCTGTGACATAAGGGCGAGGCAAGAGAAAGCGTATCATTATTGAGGCTGTTCCGTTGTGATTTATAGAAGTTTTCCTTTAAGGACATTGACATAGTTGGGCTAAAACCTGGAACTGATCCGAGCATCTTTCATGAAGCGAAATAGAACCCTCTGCCCGTCAGCCTCTGCTTAGATGAGCTGGAGTGGTCACTGGTCGGGTGGATGCTGTCAAGCACATGTGATTCATTTTGTCTGATGCAATAGGTCTGCAACCAGCTCAGAGCCGGGTTTAGGCGGGCACTGCCGCTATCCAAGGAGTGCGATGGATTTCTATTAGGAAAACTGCTTTTCCTGAGGTCATAAGGCCCTTGGGTGCCAAAAGTGTTTGCTTAACCTGAGTTGTTTGCTGATTCTGTATGTCTCAGGTTTTCTCATGTCGCTTGTTTGATTGTGAGATTCCACACTTGCATTTGAAGTTTTGAGTAGCAGTGGCTTTAATTTTGTCACATTTTTTGTATAGGATAAAACTGGACTGAGCACTGGTCTACTGAATCTGAAGTCAGGAATATCAGATTTTTTTAGGAGTCCAGCCATTAGCCAGCTGCTAAATGACTTTGAACGTGTTAGCTAGTCTCTTGTGTATCACAGATACATCTGTGGGAAGTTTTGTCCTTTATCTGACAATTAGATATGTGGTGAGCTCATCAAAGACAAGGATTGAGTTTTTTTCATCTGTATATCCCAGTAGCCATGTTCTGCTTGTTGGTTATCCATATACAGCTATATACATGCAGTCCCAAAACCTAACACTGCACCTTTGTCAGATGCATGGATATCTTGTGTTCAGAGCACCTGACATTCCTTATGAACGGCCGTTTATTTTCATTGCATCTATTAACTTGATTTCTTTCTACTTGACTGCCCTTTCCAATATTCTCTTTGCATGCAAAAGGAGTTTATGGTTTTTCGCAAGTTCCTGGCTGCCCAGTTGGGTTGGATATTGATAAATGTTGTATCAGGGGTCTTTTACATCTTGAACTTAAGATCAGAAGATGGGGTTCCTCCATCACTGGCCACTAGGGTTCTGTAGAGAACACAGGAGTCTGAATTAGCTTGGAGTCATAATACCACATTGGAGTTTACCACAACGCTTCCCACTCCAGGAATTTGAGCTGTGATTTCCTTTTAATTTAGAGTACTATAATGAAGCCACACTTGGGCATACATCTTGGTTCTATTGCCAAAGCAACTAGATTTCTGCATATCTTGAAATCTGTCACCACAGGGGTTCTAGCTACCCCAAAAAGTGCTATCCCGAGTACAGTTTCTTGCTATCAATTGAATTTCTCTTAGCCCTTATGTCCTTGTCTTATACTATGCCTTTCTCTCATTTGCCCCAGCAGTTGGAGTAGTTTTCTTACTGCTTTCAGTTTCTCCCTAGTCAACCCAGGGGAGGCCACACCCAGGATATGTGATCTTTCTAGAATGCAGCTCTAATTATAATTATTTCATTTGCAGGCCTAAGTTTTACAGTGGCGCTCATATTTTAGAGCAGCCTGTCTGATAGGAATAGAATGTCAGCCACATATTTACAGATACTCCTTAACTTATGATGAGACCACCTTCTGATATACCTATCATAAGTTGAAAATACTGTAAGTCAGCCGGGCTTGGTGGCTCAGCCTGTAATACCGTGCCTTGGAAGGCTGAGGTGAGTGGATTGCCTGAACCCGAGGGTTTGAGACCCGCCTGGGCAACTTGGTGAGACCTCATCTCTACAATAAATCAAAAAATTAGCCGGACATGGTAGCTCGTGCCTCTGGTTCCAGCTACTCGGAAGGCTGAGGCGGAAGGATCACCGGAGCCCAGCAGGTCGAGGCTGCGGTGGCCGGGAGCAGCCACTGCACTCCAGTCTGGGCGACAGAGTGAGACACCAACTCAAAAAAAAAAAAGAAATACTGTAAGTCAAACATGTACTTAATCAACTTACCCTACGGAGCATCATAGCTTAGCCTAGCCTACGTAAACATGCTGAGAACACTTAAACGTTAGCCTGCAGTTGGGCACAGTCACCTCACAAAGCCTATTTTATAATAAAGTGTTGAATATCTCAGGTAACGTACTGAATACTGTCCTGAAAGTGAAAAGCAGAACGACTGTGTGGGTACTCAAAGTTTATAAAGTCAAATTATAAGTTGGGGATTTGTAATTCTAAGTTTGCATGTAGTCAATCTATAAACTATAAAGAGAAACAGATGAAGTTAATTTTAGTAATATATTTTATTTAATCTAATACTATATATCCCCAAATTATATATATATTATATAAGTATATATATATTTTAGTTGGAGTCTCACTGTCGCCCAGGCTGGAGGGCAGTAGTACACTCATGACCACTGCTGCCTTGACCTGCTAGGTTCAGGCGATCCTTCCACCTCAGCCTTCCAAGTAGCTGGAACCATAGACACGTGCCACCACACCTGGCTAATTTTTTGATTTATTGTAGAGACGAGGTCTCGCCAAGTTTCCCAGGCTGGTGTTGAATTCCTGGACTCAGGCAGTCCTCTCGCCTCCACCTCCCAAAGTATGGGGGTTATAGACATGAGCCACCACGCCTGGTCAAAAATTATATTTTCTTTTTTTAAAAATCAGAGTCTCACTCTGTTGCTCAGGCTGGAGTGCAGTGGCACACTCACAGCCACCGCAGCCTCGACCTGTTGGCTCAGGCGATCCTTCCACCTCAGCCTTCCGAGTAGCTGGAACCACAGGCGTGTGCCACCATGCCCAGCTAATTTTTATGATTTATTGTAGGCACACGATCTCATAATGTTGCTCAGGCTGGTCTTGATCCCCTGGGCTCAGGCAGTCCTCTCGCCTCCGCCTCCCGAAGTGCTGGGGTTATAGGCGTGAGCCACTGTGCCTGGCCAAAAATTACATTTTCAACATGTAATCAGTATAAAAAATTGACTGAGTATTTTACACTTATAGCACTTCTCAGTTCAGGCTAGCCACATTTCATTTATTTATTTATTTATTTATTTTTGAGTTGGAGTCTCACTCGGTCGCCCAGACTGGAGTGCAGTGGCCGCTCCCGGCCACCGCAGCCTCGACCTGCAGGGCTCCAGCGATCCTTCCGCCTCAGCCTTCCGAGTAGCAGGAATTACAGGCATGCGCTACCACGCCCGGCTGATTTTTTGATTTATTGTAGAGATGAGGTCTCGCTGCCCAGGCGGGTCTCGAACCCGCGGGCTCAGGCAATCCACTCACCTCAGCCTCCCAAAGGCGTGGGATTACAGGCTGAGCCACCGAGCCCGGCTGACAGTACAGTCTTAAAGCATCAAAATCCAAAGTACTTGACACAGTTGACAAAGTCCCCCGTACCTTCCACCACTCTCCCACTTAGGACGCTTTTGCTCTTTTTCCTAGCCTCGTTACACTACTCATACGCTCTTGTTTTGTTTTGTTTGAGACAGGGTCTTGCTCTGTCGCTTGGGCTGGAGTGCAGTGGTGCAATCATAGCTCACTGTAACCTCCAACTTCTGGGCTCAAGCAGTCCTCCTGCCTCAGCCTCCCAAGTAGCTGGGTCTTCAGGCACACACCATAACCAGCTACTCACACGCTCTCACACTTCCATGACTGGCTCTTCCTGGCGTATCCTCATCAGGGTGCAGCTCCCACTTCCGCCCACCCTCTTCGCCACCAACTCTGCTCCCACAGCACTGCCTCGCTTGCTGAGCGCTCTCGGTGCATTATCTCACAGATCTCTTACAGCATTTAGACTATGCCTGGAATGCCCTTTATAAGTTTGTTTGTTCTTGCATCAGCGTCTCACTCTGTCGCCCAGGATGGAGGCCACTATAGCTTCGACCTGCTGGGCTCAGGTGATCCTTTCACTTGAGCCTCCCAAGTAGCTGGAACTATAGGTGCATATCACCACACCCTGCTATTTTTTTGATCTATTGTAGAGACAAGGTCTTACCAAGTTGCCCAGGCTGATCTCAAACCCCTGGTCACAGGCAGTCCTCTCTCCTCCACCTCCCAGTGTTCCGAGATTACAGGTGTAAGCCACCGCGCCCAGCCCTTCTAAAACTTATTTTTGTTGAGATATATGTAGTAAAGTACACAAATCTTAGTGTACAGCTTGATGGATTTATAAACCTGTACACCCGTGTAACCATCACCCAGATCAAGATCTGAGGCATTTACAACGTCCCGGCAGGCTGCCGCATGCCCCCTCTCATCAGTCCCTCCTTCAGAGATAGTATTCTGACCTCAGTCACTAAATTCCTTTGCCTGATTTCAAACTTCATCTCAGTGAACTTATGTAGAATCTACTTTTGAATGTGGCTTGTTTCTCTCACAATTACGTCTGTAGGAGTCACTCACATTATGTGTGGTGGCAGTGACAGTTGGTTCTTTTTATTTATTTATTTATTTTTGAGTCAGAGTCGCACTCTGTCACCCATGCTGGAGTGCAGTGGCACACTCCCGGCCACCGCAGCCTCGGCCTGCCAGGCTCAGGCGATCCTTCTGCTTCAACCTTCCAAGGAGTTGGAACCACAGACATGAGCCACTATGCCCAGTTAATTTTTTTTTTTTTTTTGAGTTGG
>NW_007038898.1:0-5766 GCF_000164805.1 Carlito syrichta | reverse complement strand
TCTCAAACCCGCAGGCTCAGGCATTCCACTCACCTCGGCCTCCCAAAGTGCTGGGGTTACAGGCTGAGCCACCGAGCCCAGCCAATTTTTTAAATTTATTGTAGAGATGAGGTCTCGCCAAATTGCCCAGACTGGTCTCGAACCCTGAATTCAGGCAATGCTCTTGCCTCCACCTCCCAAAGTGCTATTATGACAGGCATGAGCCACCGCACCCAACAAGTTGTTCTTTTTCATCGCTGCCCAATACAGTACTCCATGATGTAAATATGCCAATCAGTTCTATCAGCATATTTACTTAATGCCAGTTGGATAAATTGAGTTGTTACCAGTTTGAGGGCATTAGGAATAAGCTTCCACGTGCATTCTTTGTTAAAAACCTTTAACATTATTAACTAACAAATTCTAGTTGTATGTATTTCTGGGGTAGGAAGCAATGTTATGATTTATGAATACAATGTGGAATAATTAAGTCAAGCTAATTAACATATTTCATCACCTCAGATGCTTATCTTTTTTGATTTTATTTTATTTTAAAAATTTTTTATTTTAAAATTGTAGGGTAAATTCAGGGTGAGGTATACAAATACTCATTGTGCAGGTCCCCTTGTTGATGAGGTGTGCCCCCTCTTCCCCAGGCAGATTCCCACTACTGCCAATCCCACCTCACCATCCCCCCAAGCCCCCTCACAGTTTCCTGCTACTGTCAATCCTTTTCTTAGAGTATTACGATAGTTGTTCAAGGTCCACTTATGAGTGAGAACATGTGATACTCACTTCTTTGTCTATTTTATTTTTAAAATGAGGGTTATAATTGAGGGTTAGATACATAACGTGGTCATCATACAGGTAAAGTGTGGGTACCTTTATTGATGTTGTGTGCCCCCCCTGCTTGCAATCCCTTTCTTATAGTATTATCTTATTTTTTGTGATGAGAACATGTGCATTCTGATGTGTGTCTTTGGGTAGACATAAACACTCATTTCTGTTGGGTAGGTACCAAGGAGCAGAATTGCTGGATTATAGGGTGGGCATGTATTTAGATTTAGCAGATAATACCAAATAGTTTTCCAAAGTGGTCGTAGAGATTGATATTTCCACTGTTAATATCAGAGTTCTAGTAGCTCAGCATTCTTGTCAGCACTTGGCATAGCAGTTCTTTTAATTTTAGCCATTCTGGTGGATAGATGGTTGTGCCTCTTTGTGATTTTAATTTATATTTTCCTGATGACTAAAAATATGGAGCGTCTTTTCATAAGTGAGACGGCATTTGGATAACCTATTTTGAGAAGTGCCTGTTCAAGACTTTGGACCAATTTTTGTCTTTTCTTAATGATTGGTGGGAATTCTTTATGTATTCTGAGTACAAGAATACCCATCAGATACAGATCAGATCTCTTTGCCCAGTCTGTGACTTACCTTTTCATTCTTTCAGTCTTTTGATGAACAGAAATTCTGAATTTTTTTTTTTTTGAGTTGGAGTCTCATTCTGTCACCCAGACTGGAGTGTAGTGGCACACTCCCGGCCACTGCAGCCTCGACCTGCTGGGCTTCGGTGATCCTTCCGCCTCAGCCTTTCAAGTAGCTGGAACTACAGGTGCGCACTATCATGCCCAGCTAATTTTTTATTTATTGTAGAGATGAGGTCTCGCCAAGTTGCCCAGGCGGGTCTTGAACCTGCGGTCTCAGGCAATCTACTCACCTCAGCCTCCCAAAGCGCTGGGATTACAGGCTGAGCCACTGAGCCTAGCTAGAAGTTCTGAATTTTAATGAAGTATAATTTATTGTCTTTTTTTGTGATTTGTTCTTTTTATGTTCTGTTTAGGAAAGCTCTTTATATCCTAAATCCAGAAGAAAATCTTCAGGTTTTTTTCTAGAAGTTTTATTCTTTTACCTTTCACATCTAGGTATATGATTTATTTCACATTAATTTTGATGTATTTTGTGAGCTATGATCAAAGGTGGTTCTTTTTCATGGGGAGAGCAAATTACTCATAATAAAAATGCAGCAAACTAAGAATGGAAGCGAACTCCTTAATCTGATAATAGGTGTTTACCAAAATACCCATAACTAACCTCTTTTTTTTTTTATTTTTTGTTTTTGTTTTGTTTTTGTTTTGAGTCTGGGTCTCTCTCTGTTGCCCAGGCTGGAGTACAGTGGCATGGTCACAACTCACCACAGCCTCAACCTCCTGGGCTCAGGCAATTCTTCTGCCTCAGCCTTCCAAGTAGCTGGGACTACAGGCGCATGCCACCATGGCCAACTAATATTGTTTTTTGCCATATTTTCTTTTTTATTCTCAACACCTGGCATGTTGCCTTGCAAGTATAATAGACTAAATAAAATTTTTAAAAACTTATTATTTCAAAATAATTCATAAGAAGTTGTAAAAATAGTAGAGCCAATCCTGTGTACCCTTCACCCAGTTTTCCCCAGTGATATCTCACGTAACTGTAATACAGTGTCAAAGCCAATAAATTGACATTTCTACAATTCACAAGCCTTATTCAAATTTCATCAGTTTTACATGCATGCATGTGTGTAGTTTTGTGACTTTTTTTTTTTTTTTTTTTTTTTAGAGACAGTATCTCACTTTGTTGCCCAGGGTAGAGTGTAGTGGTGTAATCAAAGCCTCAGACTCCTGGCCTCAAACTCCTGACTAGCTGGATCTACAGGCATGAGCCACTGCACCTGGCTAATTATTTTTTCGAGAAACAGAGCCTCATTATGTTGCCCAGGCTGGTATCAGAACTACTAGCCTCAAATGATCCTCCTTCCTTGGCTTCCCAAAGTGCTGGGATTACAGGCGTGAGCCACTGTGCTTGGCCTATGTGATCTTATCACGTGTGTAGATTTGTGTAGCCACTGTACCTGTGCCCAGGGTACAAAATTGTTCTGTCACCACAAAGATCCCTCCTGCTGTCCCTTTGTGATCCATTCCCTTTGCCCTCTACCTTACTCTGGCAACCACTAATCCATTCTCTATCTCTGTAGTTTTGTCAGTGTGAATAAGTAAAGAGAAAATACTTACATCATTTTGTACTAAAGTTTAGTTGAAGACATATCAGAGAGGAAAGCTCACTGGCAAAGCCATAAAGAGTAGCTATGTCTCGGTGCCATCTCATTTCTAGTCATCAATTTTGCCTCTCAAAAGCTTGAATGAGATTGGGTGCGATGGCTCACGCCTATAATCCTAGCACTTTGGGAGACTGGTTGAGAGAATTGCCTGAACCCACAGGTTCGAGACCAGTCTGGACAACTTAGTGAGACCTCGTCTCTACAATAAATAAAAAAAAGTGGCTGGGCATTGTGGCACATGCCTGTGGTTCCAGCTACTTGGAAGGCTGAGGCGGAAGGATTGCCTGAGTATCACAGGTCGAAGCTGCGGTGGCCGTGAGCATGCCACTGCACTCCAGCCTGGGCAACAGAGTGAGACTCTAACTAAAACAAAAGAAAAAAAAGCTTGAATGTCACCATATTGTCCCTAATGTTTAGATTCTAGAGGTCCAGCTTTTACTGATCTGAGTTAGAGTGAAGAACCATAACACCAATATGTTAATTTGGGCCAGTGTGTGGACTGACTTTCCCAAAAGAAAGCCAATTATAAGAAATGAAATGATTCTCAAGGCTGACAGATGGGCATTATGTCAGAGCAAAAGAATAACATGGACCATTTCTAGCATAGAGATGCAGCAGTCAAGTTCACGGGAACAGAAACGGGGCTGCCCTCTTTCTAAATTCCTGTGTACAGCACACAACTTCTTTAAATGAGTTTTAAGCAAGTGGGCAGGTTACGGTGACTTGGGTGTCTTCCACATTTTTCCGACATGTTACTCTACAGTGGTGTCATATAGGTTATGATACTTTTACATTCCAATCTCAGATGATCTTTTCCTTGTCACCAAATGCTGGGGATATCCTATTGTAGTCACCAATATATGCCAACTAAATTTGGGGCACTGAAGCTCTAAGATTTTATAACTTCATGAGGCAGGCTGGAGTGCAGTGGCACGATCACAGTTAATCACAGCCTGGACCTCCTGGGCTCAGGTGATCCTTTGCCTCCTAAGTAGCTGGGACTACAGGTATGCACTACCATGCCCAGCTAATTTTTTAAAATTTTTTTGTAGAGATGAGGTTTCCCTATATTGTCCAGGCTGGTCTTGAACTTCTGGGATCTAGCAAGCCTCCAGCGTTGGCCTCCCAAAGTGTTGGGATTACAGGCGTGAGCCACCAACCCCAGCTGTGCTTTGACTTTAAGCTGAGATCAACATTAAGGAGTCATGATCAGGAGAAGAGAATATCTTCGTGATGGATATTTATTGGGTTCTTTATTCTTAGGCAGATTTCAGGCAGACAATTTGAACAAGCTGAAGAACCTGTGCAGCAGGACAATCGGAGAGAAAATGAAGGTAAGAGAACCACGTGACAGCCAGCCTCAGGAGACTGTGCAGAGGGGCTTGATCTTGTTCTTATGAATATTCACAGATGTTCTCACTCAGTGTTTAAGTCCCAAGATGCTGCATTTCTTATCAAAGGGGAACTATTTGAAAACAAAAGGGAGAGAGGGAACTAAGAGGCACTCTCACTGACTTCATGGTAAGGTTAGGTCCATCTTGTGTGTTCAGATAAGATTCCTTTTTAAAGATACAGGGTCTTGCTCTGTCACCCAGGCTAGAGTGCAGTGGTGTAATCATGGGTCACTGCAGCCTCAAACTCCTAGCTCCAGTGATCCTCCCGTCTCAGCCTCCCAGATAGCTGTGATTACAGGCACAAGCCATGGCGCCAGCCTAGTTTTTAAAATTTTTGTGGAAATAGGATGTCTCTATGCTACTCAGGCTGGTCTTGAACTCCTGGCCTCAAGCGATCATCCTGCCTCAGCCTCCCAGGGTGCTGGGATTGCAGGCATGAGCCACCTTGCCCAGTCCTCAGATAAGATTCTTACTACACTAGTCATTTGTTGTCTATTCTGTTCTTTTTTTTTTTTTGTCACCCAGGCTGGAGTGCAGTGGCATGTCACGGTCACCACAGCCTCAACCTACTGGGATCAGGCGATCCTTCCGCCTCAGTCCTGCAAGTAGCTGGAACCACAGGTGCGTGTCACCACACCCGGCTAATTTTTTGATTAACTATAGAGATGAGGTTCTGCCAAGTTGCCCAGGCTGGTCTCAAACCCATGAGCTTAGACAATTCTCTTGCCTCTACCTCCCAAAGTGTGGGGATTACAAGCATGAGCCATTGTGCCCGGCTTATTCTTTTCTTTAATGGGAACATACAAGCCTATCGTGCCAGAAGTTCCTGGTGGCTCACTGAGTTTTCGTCCCAGTGAAGTCACGCTTCGTAATAAAGGCAGCACAGATGTGGCGTTCAAATCACTCCTGGTCCTCCTGCTGTGTGGTTATGTGACTCAAGCAAGCTAACTTGTGAGCCTCAATTTTTTTGTCTGTAAAATGACAATATTAACACTCACCTGTAGAATGGAATTGTTGGAGCCCAATTTTTTTTTTTTAATGTAGAAAACTTGGCATAATGTATAATGTCTAGAATGTGGTTGTTCAGCAATTGTGAGTTACAATGGATGGCAAGTAGTTACTGGCTTCGTCCAAAAAAAATCCTTCCTGTGCCTGAAAAATACTGAATTTCAACTTGGCCTTTACTCTGATATTCAGAATACTTTGGTTTTTTTTACCTTTCTTTAAAAATAACCACTTAGAGCCGGGCTCGGTGGCTCAGCCTGTAATCCTGCGCCTTTGGGAGGCTGAGGTGAG
>NW_007038896.1:0-868 GCF_000164805.1 Carlito syrichta | reverse complement strand
GGAGGCAGCCTTCCCAGATCTGCATCCTCCATGAGACTGAAG
This sequence comes from Carlito syrichta, assembly GCF_000164805.1. Taxonomy (NCBI): domain Eukaryota; kingdom Metazoa; phylum Chordata; class Mammalia; order Primates; family Tarsiidae; genus Carlito; species Carlito syrichta. The sequence goes on along the minus strand of NW_007038896.1, from coordinate 826 downwards.
ATGACAGGCTCTGGGGCGGGGAGGAGCCGGGTGAGGGGAGATTTGACAACAAGAAAGGCGAGGGGAGCCCCTGAGCTCAGAGGGCCTGTAGTCCCCAACCTAGGGAGGGCCCAGAAAGGGGTCCTTCCTGCAGCCCCTAGAGTCTCCAAGTGAGGTACAAGTGCTCCTCATCTGAGGCGGGGGTCCTGTGGCTGCCCCTGCCCATCCCCCCCATCTCATTTCCAAAGAGATGGCAGAAAGTGATCCCAAGATCCAATATTTGTATTCTGAATGCTAATTTGACATGGAGGAGTGGGCATGGGGGAGTGTTTATCACCAGCACTCCAATAAGCCCACAAATGACGCCAGTATTTTATAAGCTTGTTAGAAACAAATCACCCCCTCAGCTGATGTTTACTTACTGATGAATCATAAAAGGGCTCAATACACAAAGAGTAAATCCAGAAAGAATGTCTTTCTTCGGTCCCATCTTCGACAACACTGCTGGTCTCCGGCCTGGGTGAGCCCGAACAGCCCTCCCCCACTACCTGTCCCCAGCCTCCACCCAGGCAGCCTCCCAAGGGGTGGCAAATCACTGGGGCCAGCCCCATCTTCATGCCCACCCCTCGCCCTGCCCCCTACCCCTCGACCGGCCTAATCTGAGGCTCAATTCAGTGCTCCAGAGGCAGTTCCGTCCTCTGCAGGAGCAGATCCAATCCAGCTAATTTGCATAATGATGAAGCCCTCCAGTGCGGGTTGGGTCTTAAGAGGGTTGGGAAGAAATATGCCCTGTCCTTTGGAGAGGCACACAGAAGGCTCGGCGCAGCCCAAGAGGAAGTGGGGGGGG
>NW_007038895.1:0-1398 GCF_000164805.1 Carlito syrichta | reverse complement strand
GACAGTGGGAGTAGCCATTGCAGGGTCATTATGGTTTCCCTTCTTGTGTGAGTGCTGGGTCGAGTTATGGCTGATTAAAACAGAAAAGTGCTGGAGAATAAAACAGCAGACTTCTGGCTTTTCCATGGTAGTATGATAATCTGGAGGAGGCACAGGGGCTGGGAAGGGAGAATTTTCTTTTGTGCTTGAAGAGCTAGTAGAGAGTTGGTTTCTACCATGTGCTGTGTGCTTTTGTCATTTGCTTTTTAAACACGCAAAGCTTTGTCTGGAACCTTGGCAGGACAGCAAGTCCTTTTGAGATGACCACAGTAATCTAGGCTGATTTACGACTGTTGTCTTGAAAGGCACACACTCAAAGTCAGGCTTGGTGCATTCTAGCCTGATACTGTCGTCTCCAGCTGAGGGAAGGCTTAGATGATGGTGTAGACTGTTCTTCGGGCACTTATTTGGTGGTGCGGGTGAGGGGAGCTGAAGCTCTCAGCCCTTTCAGTAGTTCCTGTGTTCACTGACACTTTCTATAGGGATGAAAAGGGACAGAAGTTGGTGCATTGGGAGCAAAATTGAAATGAGAGGATAAAATGATGATTGTAACTTTATATGAAGAAAGTAATGAGACTCCAGGAAAAGAGTCAAAATATAATTAACCTACTTCTTAATCTTTTTAATCTTATTTTAGTTTTTAAGTAGTATATTAATATATTATGTTGTTTTATAATAACAATTGCAAATAATTGTAAAATTCTTAGTACCACTCTTTCAAGTGCTTTAATTTATTAACAAATTGAAGTCTTACAACAAGCCTGCCCATGTGGCAGGCATTATTATTATACCTGTTTGAAAGAGGAAATCAAGACATAAAGAGATTAAGTACCTTCCCTAAGTTGAGAATCAGCAAGTGTCGAAGCTGAAATCCAAAACTAAGCAGTTGGGCTCCAAATCTGGGCTTGGAGTTACCATACCATACTCCTCTGAAAAGCAAAAGTCAAATAACATTGTAAATCCTATAACAACAAATAGCCATTCCTTGTTTCACCTGTCTCCACCCCTTATTTTTACTCTCCAGGAGTAGCCACTTATAAATCCTTACAGTTGTTTCTTCTGGCATTCGTTTTTATGTTTTCAGATAGCATGGTTACACTGGTTTTTTTTCTTGATTTTTAAATTTTAGACACGATTTATTTACCTTGTTCAATGGGAGATGAGGATTTAGCTCTCTTACACCATCCTTCTGCCCCTGCCTTAAACACACACGTCTCATCTCCCCACTCCCCTTTTAAAGTTACAGCACCATTTTTAGTTAAATTAATATTCAGTGTCTTGCATTATATAATCATTCAATATGCTTGCTGGTACTCATTATCTTTGTGTACAGTTTTTTCATCCAATATTTCCTTCCTT